>NC_057813.1:220372522-220538264 GCF_018294505.1 Triticum aestivum | reverse complement strand
GTCGCCCACGTGGCGCGCTGCGGTTGGGCAAGGGCGAGGGCGGACATGTCCGGGCGCGGGCGGACGTGTCCGGCGGCGCGAGGATGAAGAGGCTAGGGTTTGGACCGGGAATTTCGGGGGAGAGCACCTATTTATAGGTAGAGGGAGCTAGTAGAGTCCAAATGAGGAGCGGTTTTCGGCCACGCGATCGTGATTGAACGACCGAGAGCATGGAGGGGAGTTTGCTGGGCTTTGGGCCACTTTGGAAGGGGTGTTGGGCTGCAAAGAGAATGGGCCTTTACGGTTACCCGGTTAACCGTTGGAGTATCAAACGGACTCCAAATGACATGAAACTTGACAGGCAGTCTACCGGTGCTATACCAAGGCCGCTTGGCAAACCTCGGGCCATTCCGAGAAAGTTTAATACCCGCTCACAATGAAAGACAAAAGGCGCACGCCGGATGACATAGGAGTGCCGGATCGCGAAACGGACAACGGGGAAAATGCTCGGATGCATGAGACGAACACGTATGCAAAATGAAATGCACATGATGACATGATATGAAATGCAGATGATGACATGGCAAAGTGCAACATGCAAGCAAATGACATGGCAACGGCGGCGAATACTTGGCAGACACCTGGCGCATTGAATCCGGGGCGTTACAGCATTCTAAGCGCAAAACTGTCAAAAAGTATGTCATTTTTACGTACCTCAAATCCCGTCAGTAAACCTCTGATGGCCTCATGCAACCCGCTCTCAGCGGATGAAATCCTTTCAGTCACCGTACTCATTAATGTAATGTGGTCTTCTGAGATAGACGCCCTCTCAAGCAGATCCTTCAGCTCTTCCGGCCGTACACCAGTTGGTGCCGAACTCTCCGGCCCCGCCGGCCTCGGGGAGATCGTCCGCGACGACACCTCAGGGTCGTCCGCCCCGCCTGACGGTGCGGCAGATGGAGGCGTCTCGCTCTCCATCATCTCCGGACGAAGATCCCCCGAAGATGAGCTCTGCTGAGAAGGGCTGAGATCCGAACTACAAGGTAAGAACTTCGGTTATCCTCAGAAATAAAAATAGGGATGTCCCTTATTACAAAACTCCTCTTTTATACTTACGGCTCGCTAGAGGGCCGATTCCCTTGGGGAAATAGTGCGGCCGGGGTTTCCCGTGGCGCAAGACCCTCCGGTGAAGATTTCTTCCCCCGCTTTAAGGCCTTGAGCTCCGGATCTTCGGAAGCGTTCCTCTTCTCCCACTGGAGGGAGGGATTCTCGATCCCCCCTTTCTTGAGAGCCTCTTTAGCAAAGGCGGTAGCTTCCCTGCTTACCCCTTCGCCCTCTTCTAAAGGCACAGCCTCCAGCATCTTGGGTAACACAGGATCCGGCGTGTCTCAGGGAGGGGGCCGGACACCTTATTAGCTTTGCTTCTGCTATCCACTCCTGTTCAGGGGATAGCTTTTTAAAAAGCAAGAATTATGATGAATATATGGATAGCACGTCCAGGCACGGGAACTACTTACTTGAGTATCCGGGCGATTGCAACTCAGACCTGCGTCCCCGGTTAAGTCCGGACACATCTCTTGTGATCCGAAGAACAACTTATACATTTCCACGGGCGTCGGACCCATGAAGTGACGGAGAGCTCGCGGTCCCTCCGGATTGAATTCCCACAGCCGGAGAGGGCGACGTTTGCAGGGCAGAAGGCGCCGGATCAGCATAACCTGCGCCACTACGACCAGATTGATCTCCCTCTCTTGGAGGTCTCGAATCCGGCCCTGCAGTATTGGCACGTCCTTGGATGGCCCCCAGTCAAGCCCTTTGTTGACCCATGATGCCATCCGCTGTGGAGGGCCCGGGCGAAAGGCAGGGGAGGCCACCTGCCTGGTGCCCCTGGGAGCGGTAATGTAGAACCACTCCTGTTGCCACAAACCAAGCTCCTCTTGAAAAGAGCCCTCGGGCCATGGAGCATCGGCCCTCTTGCTTATAACTGCCCCTCCGCACTCTGCCTGTCGCTCCTCGATCATCTTCGGCTCCACGTTGAAGGTCTTTAGCCACAACCCGAAGTGAGGGGTAGTGTGGAGGAAGGCTTCGCAGACAACGATGAACGATGAGATGTGGAGGATGGACTCCGGAGCCAAGTCATGGAATTCCAGCCCATAATAAAACATGAGCCCCCTCACGAAGGGGTCCATTGGGAAGCCTAAACCCCGACGGAAGTGAGACATGAACACCACGCTCTCACCAGGCTCGGGGGTGGGAATGACTTGCCCTTGGGCGGCCAGCCTATGCGAAATCCCGCAGGTTAGATACCTGGCGTCTCTCAGCTTTAGCACGTCTTCTTCCGTGATGGAAGTGAAGGAAATATGCCCTAGAGGCAATAATAAAGTTAATGTTTATTTCCTTATTTCATGATAAATGTTTATTATTCATGCTAGAATTGTATTAACTGGAAACATGATACATGTGTGAATACATAGACAAACATATAGTCACTAGTCTGCCTCTACTTGACTAGCTCATTAATCAAAGATGGTTATGTTTCCTAACCATAGACATGTGTTGTCATTTGATTAATGGGATCACATCATTAGGAGAATGATGTGATTGACATGACCCATTCCGTTAGCCTAGCACTTGATCGTTTAGTATATTGCTATTGCTTTCTTCATGACTTATACATGTTCCTGTAACTATGAGATTATGCAACTCCCGTTTACCGGAGGAACACTTTGGGTACTACCAAACGTCACAACGTAACTGGGTGATTACAAAGGAGTACTACAGGTGTCTCCGAAGGTACATGTTGAGTTGGCGTATTTCGAGATTAGGTTTTGTCACTCCGATTGTCGGGGAGGTATCTCTGGGCCCTCTCGGTAATGTTCATCACTTAAGCCTTGCAAGCATTATAACTAAAGAGTTAGTTATGAGATGACGTATTACAGAACGAGTAAAGAAACTTGCCGGTAACGAGATTGAACTAGGTATTGGATACCGACGATCAAATCTCGGGCAAGTAACATACCGATGACAAAGGGAACAACGTATGTTGTTATGCGGTTTGACCGATAAAGATCTTCGTAGAATATGTAGGAACCAATATGGGCATCCAGGTCCCGCTATTGGTTATTGACCGAGAATGGTTTTAGGTCATGTCTACATAGTTCTCGAACCCGTAGGGTCCGCACACTTAACGTTTCGATGATAGTTTTATTATGAGTTTATAAGTTTTGATGTACCGAAGTTTGTTCGGAGTCGCGGATGTGATCACGGACATGACGAGGAGTCTCGGAATGGTCGACACATAAAGATTGATATATTGGAAGCCTATGTTTGGACATCGGAATGGTTCCGGGTGAAATCGGCATTTTACCGGAGTACCGGGAGGTTAACGGAACCCCCCGGGGGGTTAATGGGCCTACATGGGCCAAGAGGGAGAAGAGGGAAGGAGCCAGGAGGGGGCTGTGCGCCCCTCCCCCTCCTAGTCCGAATAGGACAAGGGAAGGGGGCGGCGCCCCCCCTTTCCTTCCCCTCCTCCTCCTCTTTCCCCCCTTTCTCCTACTCCTACTTGGAAAGAGGGAGTCCTACTCCCGGTGGGAGTAGGACTCCCCCCCTTGGCGTGCCCTCTAGGCCGGCCGCCTCCTCCCCCCTGGCTCCTTTATATACGGGGGCGGGGGGCACCCCATAGACACACAAGTTGATCTACGGATCGTTCCTTAGCCGTGTGTGGTGCCCCCTTCCACCATATTCCACCTCGGTCATATTGTCGCAGAGTTTAGGCGAAGCCCTGCGCCGGTAGAACATCATCATCTTCACCACACCGTCGTGCTGACAGAACTCATCTCCGGAGCCTTTGCTGGATCGGAGGGCCGGAGATCGTCATCGAGCTGAACGTGTGCTAAACTCGGAGGCTCCGTACGTTCGGTGCTTGGATCGGTCGGATCGCGAAGACATACGACTACATCAACCGCGTTGTGCTAACGCTTCCGCTTACGGTCTACGAGGGTACGTGGACGAACACTCTCCCCTCTCGTTGCTATATCATCACCATGATCTTGCGTGTGCATAGGAAATTTTTTGAAATTACTACGTTCCCCAACAGTGGCATCAGAGCCTAGGTTTTATGCGTTGATGTTATATGCACGAGTAGAACACAAGTGAGTTGTGGGCGATATAAGTCATACTTCTTACCAGCATGTCATACTTTGGTTCAGAGGTATTATGAGATGAAGCGGCCCGGACCGACATTACGCGTACGCTTACGCGAGACTGGTTTCACCGTTACGAGCACTCGTTCTTAAAGGTGACTGGTGGGTGTCTGTCTCTCTCACTTTAGCTGAATCGAGTGTGGCTACGCCCGGTCCTTGCGAAGGTTAAAACGGCACCAACTTGATGAACTATCTTGTGGTTTTTGATGCGTAGGTAAGAACGGTTCTTGCTAAGCCCGTAGCAGCCACGTAAAATTTGCAACAACAAAGTAGAGGACGTCTAACTTGTTTTTGCAGGGCATGTTGTGATGTGATATGGTCAAGACGTGATGCTATATTTTATTGTATGAGATGATCATGTTTTGTAACCGAAGTTATCGGCAACTGGCAGGAGCCATATGGTTGTCGCTTTATTGTATGAAATGCAAACGCCCTGTAATTGCTTTACTTTATCTCTAAGCGGTAGCGATAGTCGTAGAAGCAATAGATGGCGTAACGACAACGATGCTACGATGGAGATCAAGGTGTCGCGCCGGTGACGATGGTGATCATGACGGTGCTTCGAAGATGGAGATCACAAGCACAAAATGATGATGGCCATATCATATCACTTATATTGATTGCATGTGATGTTTATCCTTTATGCATCTTATCTTGCTTTGATTGATGGTAGCATTTTAAGATGATCTCTCACTAATTATCAAGAAGTGTTCTCCCTGAGTATGCACCGTTGCGAAAGTTCTTCGTGCTGAGACACCACGTGATGATCGGGTGTGATAGGCTCTACGTTCAAATACAAGGGGGGCAAAACAGTTGCACACGCCGAATACTCGGGTTAAACTTGACGAGCCTAGCATATACAGATATGGCCTCGGAACACGGAGACCGAAAGGTCGAGCGTGAATCATATAGTAGATATGATCAACATAGTGATGTTCACCATTGAAACTACTCCATCTCACGTGATGATCGGACATGGTTTAGTTGATTTGGATCACGTGATCACTTAGATGACTAGAGAGATGTCTGTCTAAGTGGGAGTTCTTTAGTAATATGACTAACTGAACTTAAATTTATCATGAACTTAGTCCTGGTAGTATTTTGCAAATTATGTTGTAGATCAATAGCTCGCGTAGTTGCTTTCATATGTTTATTTTGATATGTTCCTAGAGAAAACTGCGTTGAAAGATGTTAGTAGCAATGATGCGGATTGGATCCGTGATCTGAGGTTTGTCCTCATTGCTGCGCAGAAGAATTATGTCCTTGATGCACCACTAGGTGAAAAACCTATTGCAGGAGGATATGCAGACGTTATGAACGTTTGCCTAGCTCAATATGATGACTACTTGATAGTTTTGTGCACCATGCTTTATGGCTTAGAATCGGGACTTCAAAGACGTTTTGAACGTCATGGACCATATGAGATGTTCCAGGAATTGAAGTTAATATTTCAAGCAAATACCCGAGTTGAGAGATATGAAGTCTCCAACAAGTTCTATAGCTGAAAGATGGAGGAGAATCGCTCAACAAGTGAGCATGTGCTCAGATTGTCTGGGTACTTCAGTCGCTTGAATAAGTGGGAGTTAATCTTCCAGATAAGATAGTGATTGTCAGAGTTCTCTAGTCACCGTCACCAACTTAGTAGAACTTTGTGATGAACTATATTATGCAAGGGATGACGAAAACGATTCCCGAGCTCTTCGTGATGTTGAAATCGACGAAGGTAGAACTCAAGAAAGAGCATCAATTGTTGATGATTGACAAGACCACTAGTTTCAAGAGAAGGGCAAAGGGAAAGAAAGGGAACTTCAAGTGGAAAAGACAAGCAAGTTGTCACTCCCACGAAGAAGCCCAAAGCTGGACCAAAGCCTGAAACTAAGTGCTTACACTGCAAAGGAAATGGTCATTGCAAGCGGAAATGCCCTGAACATTTGGTGGATAAGAAGGATGGCAAAGTGAACAAGAGTATATTTGATATACAGATTATTGATGTGTGCCTTACTAGTGTTTATAGTAGCCCCTGAGTATTTGATACTTGTTCGGTTGCTAAGATTAGTAACTCGAAACAGGAGTTACAGAATAAATAGAGACTAGTTGAAAGGGAAGTGACGATGAGTGTTGGAAGTAGTTCCAAGATTGATATGATCATCATCACACACTCCCTATACTTTCGGGATTAGTGTTAAACCTAAATAAATGTTATTTGGCATTTGCGTTGAGCATAAATATGATTTGATCATGTTTATTACAATACGGTTATTCATTTAAAGTCAGAGAATAATTGTTGTTCTGTTTACATGAATAAAACCTTCAATGGCCATACACCCAATGAAAATAGTTTGTTGGATCTCGATCGTAGTGATACACATATTCATAATATTGATGACAAAAGATGCAAAGTTAATAAAGATAGTGCAACTTCTTTGTGGCACTGCCGTTTGGGTCATATCGGTGTAAAGCGCATGAAGAAACTCCATAAAGATGGATTTTCGGAATCACTTGGTTATGAATCATTTGATGCTTGTGAACCGTGCCTTTTGGGCAAGATGACTAAAACTCCGTTCTCCGGAACAATGGAACGGGCTACTAACTTGTTGGAAATAATACATACCGATGTATGCGATCCAATGAGTATTGATGCTCGTGGCAAGTATCGTTATTTTCTGACCTTCACAAGATGATTTGAGCAGATATGGGTATATCTACTTGATGAAACATAAGTCTGAAATAGTTGAAAGGTTCAAAGAATTTCAGGGTGAAGTGGAAAAATCATCGTAACAAGAAAATAAAGTTTCTGCGATCTGATCGCGGAGACGAATATTTGAGTTACGAGTTTGGTCTTCAATTAAAACAATGTGGAATAGTTTCACAGCTCACGCCACCTGGAACACCACAACGTTATGGTGTGTCCGAACATCGTAACCGCACTTTATTGGATATGGTGCGATCTATGATGTCTCTTACTGATTTACCAATATTGTTTTGGGGTTATGCATTAGAGAGAGCTGCATTCACTTTAAAAGGGAACCATCTAAATCCGTTGAGACGACAGCATATGAACTGTGGTTTAGCAAGAAACCCAAGTTGTCGTTTCTTAAAGTTTGGGGCTGCGATGCTTGTGCGAAAAAGTTTCAAGCTGATAAGCTCGAACCCAAATCGGAGAAGTGTGTCTTCATAGAATACCCAAAGGAAACTGTTGGGTACACCTTCTATCACAGATCCGAAGGCAAGATATTCGTTGCCAAAAATGGATCCTTTCTAGAGAAGGAGTTTCTCTCGAAAGAAGTGAGCGGGAGGAAAGTAGAACTTGATGAGGTAATTGTACCTTCTCCCTTATTGGAAAGTAGTTCATCACAGAAATCAGTTCCAGTGATTCCTACACCAATTAGTGGGGAAGTTAATGATGATGATCATGAAACTTCAGATCAAAGTTGCTACCAAACCTCGTAGGTCTTCCAGAGTAAGATCCGCACCAGAGTGGTACGGTAATCATGTTCTGGAAGTCATGTTACTAGACCATGATAACCTACGAACTATGAGGAAGCGATCATGAGCCCAGATTCCACGAAATGGCTTGAGGCCATAAAATCTGAGATATGATCCATGTATGAGAACAAAGTATGGACTTTGATTGACTTGCTCGATGATCAGCAAGCCATGTTAAATAAATGGATCTTCAAGAGGAAGACAGATGCTGATAGTAGTGTTACTATCTACAAAGCTAGACTTGTCGAAAAAGGTTTTTGACAAAGTTCAAGGTGTTGAATACAATGAGATTTTCTCACTTGTATCGATGCTTAAAAGTCTGTCCAAATCATGTTAGCACTTGCCACATTTTATGAAATTTGGCAAATGGATGTCAAAACTACATTCCTTAATAGATTTGTTAAAGAAGAGTTGTATATGATACAACTAGAAGGTTTTGTCAATCCTAAAGGTGCTAACAAAGTGTGCATGCTCCAGCGATCCATCTATGGACTGGTGCAAGCATCTCGGAGTTGGAATATACGCTTTGATGAGTTGATCAAAGCATATAGTTTTGTACAGACTTACGGTGAAGCCTGTATTTACAAGAAAGTGAGTGGGAGCACTACAGCATTTCTGATAAGTATATGTGAATGACATATTGTTGATCGGAAATAATGTAGAATTATTCTGCAAAGCATAAAGGAGTGTTTGACCTGAGTTTTTCAAAGAAAGACCTCGGCGAAGCTGCTTACACATTGAGCATCAAGGTCTATATAGATAGATCAAGACACTTGATAAGATTTTTTCAATAAGTACATACCTTGATAAATTTTTGAAATAGTTCAAAATAGAACAGTCAAAGAAGGAGTTCTTGCCTGTGATGCAAAGGTGTGAAGTTGAGTAAGACTCAAGACCCGACCATGGCAGAAAATAGAAAGAGAATGAAAAGTCATTCCCTATGCATCAATCATAGGTTCTATAAAGTATGCTATGTTGTGAACCAGACATATTGTATACCTTGCTCTGAGTTTGGCAAGGGAATACAATTTTGATCTAATAGTAGATCACTGGACAGCGGTCAAGAATATCCTTAGTGAGGACTAAGGAGATGTTTCTCGATTATGGAGGTGATAAAAGAGCCCGTCGTAAAAAGTTACAACGATGCAAGCTTTTACACCAATCCAGATGACTCTAAGTCTCAATCTGGATACATATTGAAAGTGGGAGCAATTAGCTAGAGTAGCTCCGTGCAGAGCATTATGGACATAGAATATTTGCAAAATACATACGGCTCTGAATATGATAGACCCGTTGACTAAGCTTCTCTCACGAGCAAAACATGATCACACCTTAGTACGCTTTGGGTGTTTATCACATAGCGATGTGAACTAGATTATTGACTCTAGTAAACCCTTTGGGTGTTGGTCACATGAGGATGTGAACTATGGGTGTTAATCATATACAGATATGAATATTGGTGTTAAATCACATGGCGATGTGAACTAGATTATTGACTCTAGTGCAAGTGGGAGACTGAAGGAAATATGCCCTAGAGGCAATAATAAAGTTATTGTTTATTTCCTTATTTCATGATAAATGTTTATTATTCATGCTAGAATTGTATTAACTGGAAACATGATACATGTGTGAATACATAGACAAACATATAGTCACTAGTCTGCCTCTACTTGACTAGCTCATTAATCAAAGATGGTTATGTTTCCTAACCATAGACATGTGTTGTCATTTGATTAATGGGATCATATCATTAGGAGAATGAAGTGATTGACATGACCCATTCCGTTAGCCTAGCACTTGATCGTTTAGTATATTGCTATTGCTTTCTTCATGACTTATACATGTTCCTGTAACTATGAGATTATGCAACTCCCGTTTACCGGAGGAACACTTTGGGTACTACCAAACGTCACAACGTAACTGGGTGATTATAAAGGAGTACTACAGGTGTCTCTGAAGGTACATGTTGAGTTGGCGTATTTCGAGATTAGGTTTTGTCACTCCGATTGTCGGAAAGGTATCTCTGGGCCCTCTCGGTAATACTCATCACTTAAGCCTTGCAAGCATTATAACTAAAGAGTTAGTTATGAGATGACGTATTACAGAATGAGTAAAGAAACTTGCCGGTAACGAGATTGAACTAGGTATTGGATACCGACGATCAAATCTCGGGCAAGTAACATACCGATGACAAAGGGAACAACGTATGTTGTTATGCGGTTTGACCGGTAAAGATCTTCGTAGAATATGTAGGAACCAATATGGGCATCCAGGTCCCGCTATTGGTTATTGACCGAGAATGGTTTTAGGTCATGTCTACATAGTTCTCGAACCCGTAGGGTCTACATGCTTAACGTTTCGATGACAGTTTTATTATGAGTTTATAAGTTTTGATGTACCGAAGTTTTTTCGGAGTCCCGGATGTGATCACGGACATGACGAGGAGTCTCGGAATGGTCGAGACATAAAGATTGATATATTGGAAGCCTATGTTTGGACATGGGAATGGTTCCGGGTGAAATCGGCATTTTACCGGAGTACCGGGAGGTTTCCGAAACCCCCCGGGGGGTTAATGGGCCTACATGGGCCAAGAGGGAGAAGAGGGAAGGAGCCAGGTGGGGGCCGCGCTCCCCTCCCCCTCCTAGTCCGAATAGGACAAGGGAAGGGGGCGGCGCCCCCCCTTTCCTTCCCCTCCTCCTCCTCTTTCCCCCCTTTCTCCTACTCCTACTTGGAAAGAGGGAGTCCTACTCCCGGTGGGAGTAGGACTCCCCCCCTTGGCGCGCCCTCTAGGCCGGCCGCCTCCTCCCCCCTGGCTCCTTTATATGCAGGGGCGGGGGGCACCCCATAGACACTCAAGTTGATCTACGGATCGTTCCTTAGCCGTGTGCGGTGCCCCCTTCCACCATATTCCACCTCGTTCATATAGTCGCAGAGTTTAGGCAAAGCCCTGCGCCGGTAGAACATCATCATCGTCACCACGCCGTCGTGCTGACGGAACTCATCTCCGGAGACTTTGCTGGATCGGAGGGCCGGAGATCGTCATCGAGCTGAACGTGTGCTGAACTCAGAGGCTCCGTACGTTCGGTGCTTGGATCGGTCGGATCGTGAAGACGTACGACTACATCAACCGCGTTGTGCTAACGCTTCCACTTACGGTCTACGAGGGTACATGGATGAACACTCTCCCCTCTCGTTGCTATATCATCACCATGATCTTGCGTGTGCGTAGGAAATTTTTTGAAATTACTACATTCCCCAACTGGAAGAGGGCATCCACCGGCCCTGTAGGTCGGAGCCGGACATTGTCGAAGGTCCGAAGCGCCCAAATCTGGAGCCTTGGGTGCTGGAACTCGGGGCGAGGGGCGGATTCAATTAAGGATTAAAGAAAAGGAACAGGCCTTGGTCTCATTATAAAGAGGTAGAATACCAAGAGCCATCCCCGTGACCGTTTGGAACTCGCCTTCGATGGAGGGGGCGTGGCGACGGGCGCGGTTGGGTTACCCACGTCCGTATTGATGAGAATCCCGGAATAAGGGGACACGATCTCTGCTTTGATAAGACGTGCCAATGAAACCGCTTCGCTAAACGCGCTGAGGTGGAACAATAAAACAACAATTTGAGTTAAGGCTTGGTCGTGGCGTGACGTCATGCTACGAAATACGTCAGCAGATTGAAGTTGTGTAAATATTATTCTCTCTATGGTGGTATGTGGAATTTATTTTGTAGAGCCGGACACTATCCTGGTGTTCACAATCTTCTATGAATTATTCGGAGGAGGAACCCGCCTTGCAATGCCGAAGACAATATGCGCGCCGGACTCATCGTCATTGAAGCCTGGTTTAGGGGCTACTGAGGGAGTCCTGGACTAGGGGGTGTCCGGATAGCCGAACTATCATCATTGGCCGGACTCCAAGACTATGAAGATACAAGATTGAAGACTTCGTCCCGTGTCCGGATGGGACTTTCCTTGGCGTGGAAGGCAAGCTTGGCAATACGGATATGTAGATCTCCTACCATTGTAACCGACTCTGTGTAACCCTAGCCCTCTCCGATGTCTATATAAACCGGAGGGTTTTAGTCCATAGGACGAACAACAATCATACCATAGGCTAGCTTCTAGGGTTTAGCCTCCTTGATCTCGTGGTAGATCTACTCTTGTACTACCCATATCATCAATATCAATCAAGCAGGAGTAGGGTTTTACCTCCATCGAGAGGGCCCGAACCTGGGTAAAAACATCGTGTCCCTTGTCTCCTGTTACCATCCGCCTAGACGCACAGTTCGAGACCCCCTACCCGAGATCCGCCGGTTTTGACACCGACAGGCACCCTAGAAGCACAACATACATTGTTCTTAGCTGTGTGCAGTGCCCCCCTCCACCATAATCCACCTCGGTCATATCGTTGCAGTGCTTAGGCGAAGCCCTGCGCCGGTAGCTTCATCATCACCGTCATCACGCCGTCATGCTGATGAAACTCTCCCTCGACACTCTCCTGGATCATGATTTCGTGGGACGTCACTAAGCTGAACGTGTGCTGAACTCGGAGGTGGCGTACGTTCGGTACTTGGATCGGTCGGATCATGAAGACGCATGACTACATCAACCGCGTTATCACAATGCTTCTGCTTTTGGTCTACAATGGTACATGGAAGACACCCTCCCGCTCGTTGCTATGCATCACCATGATCTTGCGTGTGCGTAGGAATTTTTTTGAAATTACTACATTTCCCAACAGTGGTATCAGAGCCAAGTTTAAGCGTAGATGTTATGTGCACGAGTAGAACACAAGTGAGTTGTGGGCAATACTAGTCATACTACTTACCAGCATGTCATACTTTGATTCAGCAGTATTGTTGGATGAAGCGGCCCGGACTGACATTACGTGTACGCTTACGCGAGACTGGTTCTACCGACGTGCTCTGCACACAGGTGGCTGGCGGGTGTCAGTTTCTCCAACTTTAGTTGAATCGAGTGTGGCTACTCCTGGTCCTTGTTGAAGGTTAAAATAGCACATACTTGACGAAATATCGTTGTGGTTTTGATGCGTAGGTAAGAACGGTTCTTGCTCAGCCCATAGCAGCCACGTAAAACTTGGAACAACAAATTAGAGGACCTCTAACTTGTTTTTGCAGGGCATGTTGTGAGGTGATATGGTCAAGACATGATGCTAGATTTTATTGTATGAGATGATCATGTTTTGTAACGGAGTTATCCGCAACTGGTAGGATCCATATGGTTGTCACTTTATTGTATGAAATGCAATCTGTCAGTGTCAAAACCGGTGGATCTCGGGTAGGGGGGTCCCGAACTGTGTGTCTAGGATCGATGGTAACAGGAGATGAGGGACACGATGCTTACCCAGGTTTGGGCCCTCTCTATGGAGGTAATACCCTACTTCATGCTTGATTGATCTTGATGAATATGAGTATTACAATAGTTGATCTACCATGAGATCGTAATGGCTAAACCCTAGAAGTCTAGCCTATGTGAATGTGGTAATGAGTATCCGTCTATCCAGACTACTCCCTCCGGTTTATATAGACACCGGGGGTGTCTAGGGTTTACATAGAGTCGGTTACATAGGAAGGAATCTTCATAGTTGATCGCCAAGCTTGCCTTCCACGCCAAGGAGAATCCAATCCGGACACGGGTATAGTCTTCGGCCTTCACGTCTTCACAGCCCATCAGTCCGGCCCATAGATAACAGGCCGGACGCCCGAGGACCCCTTAGTCCAGGACTCCCTCAATAGCCCCTGAGCCTGGCTTCAATGACGAGGAGTCCAGCGCGCAGATTGTCTTCGGCATTGCAAGGCGGGTTCCCCTTCTTTCGAACTCCAAGATAGTCTCCGGATGCGATGATTGTATCCAGACCTATTACACACACCATACACAACCGCAGAGAGAATATATATATATATTACACGAACTCCATCCGCTGACATCTCTCTGCAACATAGCATCACGCCCGTCCGGTTACAATTTCGAACCGTTTTTCTTCTACCATCTCACGTTTCGAGACGCGGTTGATATTGGCACATCTTGTCGAAGCAGAGATCGTGTCCCCTTATTGCGGGATTCTCATCAATGCGGGTACGGTTAACCCAACTGTGCCGTTTATACAGCCCTTGGGAGTAGGCGGATCTTGAGGCGAGTGAGGAGGCGTTTAATATATGTTGCCTTTATAAGGGGATATGGGTTACCTCTTTCCTCTTCTCATGCTCTTTCTCTATCCGTGCCTTTCCAATATCGAGCTCTAGCACTCAAGTTCTCATCTCCTTTCCACTCGAACTAGCATTCAACCATGTCCGAAGGTCAGGGCAAATGGATGACTTCCTCCGTCAAGGAGAAAGATATCACCTAGCCTCGGGCGGCCGGGTATCTGGCGAAAGAGATCGCCCACCGCCTGCCAGCCAAGGGGCAAATCATCCCTACTTCGAAGCCCAATGAGAGGGTGGTTTTCCTCCCTCACTTCGTCCGCGGACTAGGGTTCCCAATGCACCCTTTCGTCCATGGACTGATGTATTATTACGGGCTAGATTTCCATGATCTAGCCCCGAACTCCTTCCTCAACATCTTGGTGTTCGTCGTTGTGTGCAAGGCTTTTCTTCGCATCCATCCCCACTTCAGCCTATGGCTCAAGACCTTCAATGTGAAGCCAAAGGTGGTGGATGGCCAGCACACGGAGTGCGGCGGCGCCATGGTGAGCAAGATGCCCAATGCCACATGGCCCAAGGGCACGCTTGTGGACACTGTCAAGGGGTGGCAGAAGCAATGGTTCTACATCATGGAGCCATGCGGCGCCACCTGGGCGGCGGCCCGGGAGTTCAAATCCGGAGCTCCTATGTGGCTCACTTCCTGGATGGAGAAGGGTCCCAACTGGTCTTTGACAGACGAACTGATGGCGCTACAAACGTGCATTCAGAGCATGGTGGACAAAAGGGTCAAGATCGTCGATGTGATCCAGGTAATGTTGGTCCGTCTAATCCTCCCATGCCAGGACTGAACTTTTCCCCTTATGGGAATTCAATCCGGAGAAGCACCAAACTTTGGAGAGGGTCTTCGGATCGACTCACGAAGACGTCTGGAAGGCACTTGTTAAGGGCAACGAGCAGCCGCCGGCCCTGGATTCGGACCGCGGGCACGACCACATCCATCCCGCCAGCACGGTAAGTCTTTACTTCTCAAGGCTTGCCTTCTACTTGATTATCCAAGGAGGACGTCTAATTTTTTGCTGTGCATACATGTTTTTTAGGAGTGGTTGTAGAGAACAGAGCGGATCTGGAGTCCGGCTCCACTACCTGAGGAGTCAGTCATCCTACGACTGGCAAAGATGCTGGTTCCGGCGCCCTATCAGCCGCCAGAGAAAAAGGCCAAGAAGAAGGCCAAGGGGGCCAAGGGTGGCTCCCGCCGTAAAGGCCCTTCGGACGTAGCGTCCGAAGGTGAAGAAACCCCATCCTCTGCTGCTGAGGACGATGACGACGAGGAGGGGGAGGAGGAGGAGGAGGACGACGACCCTCCTCCCAAGGAGGGGGAGAAAAAGAGGGGGGCCTCCACAAATCTGGAGGCGGGGATGCCCAAGAGGGGGGAAAAGCTCCCTCGCGGTCAACACCGCGTGGGACGTTGATAGTAGTCCGGAGCGATGCCCCCGCACTAAGCCCCGGGACGCATCGTGAGTGCTATGAATCCCGTATACTCATACACCCTGCCTCCCATCCTTATTGTATTGATATGGTTAATTGTATTGCTACAGTCTGGCCCATGGCAGCTCCCAGCGACCCTCATCGGAGGAGTCGTTGGACTCGAAGGAGATGGCCAGCGAGACACCGCCGGCCGCTTACTCTCCTGAGGCCAAAGGAGACAAAGATGTGTTCTCCCAACAGACCTTCCCCAGCCTAGGAGAGGTGGCCAAGAGCGAAGCCCCTGTCGCCGAACATCAAGGGGAGTCACATCCCCTGGAAACTGGGGGCGGGGGCTGTATTCAATTTGGACCTCGACCAGACCCGATTCCGGAGACCGGCATGGCTCTAGGATCCGGCACATAGCCTCCTTTAAAAGGAGGGGGTGCGCCTATTCCCCTGGTGACCCCTGTCCAACCAGGGGTACCAGATAATCTGCTGGAAGCGCTGCAAGGCGCTTCCATTATGGAGGAGCACCGTGTTCTTATGGGCACGGTGATTGGAAAGGTTCAGTCCGCCAAGAGTGGACTGACCGAAGCCTGCAGCAGCCTGCTAACAGGGTTTGATGTAAGTGTCGCAAAAGGAGAAAATCCCGATATAGACAGTAGCCCATGAGACACTGCCTGGTGTTCGAGAAGGGAGACCGGACGGAGGATCAATCCCTTGTTGTAGGAGACTAACTTAATATGTATGTACATGCGTCGCTGTTGGCCGCAACCTCGCACGCTGACAAAGTCTCTGAATTGAAGCAGAGGCTGGAGCGGACCGAGAACGAGCTCGGCGAGGTGACAATTCGGCTGCAGGAGAAGCAAGGTGAGTAATGTCTTGTTGTGTGTGCGGAAAGCACAGGCGCTGTATATTGACTATAATGTCGTAATATGTGCAGGAGCCGCGACCGAGGTCGAGGCCCTGAGGAAGGCCTTAGGCGAGGCCGAGGGGAAAGCTGTTCAGCAGCAAGCCGCTCGTAAGAAGCTCGAGGCCCGGGTCAATGAAATCCAGCAGGAGCTCCAGGATGCGGTGAAAAAGTGTGAGACCTTGGAGAATGATGTGTCGGCTCAAGAGGCCGAACTCACCAAGGCTCGTCAGAGCACGGAGGCAGCACGGAATGAGGCCCAGGCCGCCCTCCAGGAGATCCAGGGGGCCAATAAGATCACGGCGGGTAAGGCATTTAAGATGCAGAGCCAGTATGCGGAGAAGCAATACCTTTTACTAACCTGGGTTCAGAGTTCCCCAGGGGCTTTTGCGGATCTACTAAGCAGCGTATCAGATGCTATGGAGTTCTACCGAGCCGAAGGAGGAGGTTCTATGGAGAAGCTATTCTGGTCATAGTATGCAACACCAGAGCATCTCGTCTCCTTCACCGATTAGCTGAAGCAGCTGGTGGAGCTGCACAAGGTGGCCGAACTAGCCATGAAGGATTTGATGATCCGGCTATGGATAGCCGAAGCTGTGTCCACCAGCTACTTCAGACTCGTGAGGCGGTTGGTGGAAGCCTGTCCGCGGCTGGACGTCATCAAGCGCTCTGTCTGTACTGAAGGTGCCCGTATGGCCTTCGCCCATTACAAGATGTGGTGGGCGAAGATAAATGCCGTGGAGGTTGCCAGTAGGTCGCCAGAGGGCGAGGAGCACCGCACACCCGAAAAATATTTTTCGGATGTCACCGAAGGGTCTCGACTTGTGGCGGCTCAGTGTTCACAGGACATTGTATTTGAATAGATGTATTCATGTTGCCCTTGCCAGGCCTGTAATATAATTTTGTTATGCTTTAATTGTTTCCTCTTGTGCGGCTGTGTTGTATGTAATCTGAGGGTTGGCCAGTCGTCTGCTTTTGCCCTCACGTAGGTAGTACGGAGGTGTTTGTGGTGGGATCTAAACAATCTTGATCCAATTATATGGTCCTCTGGAGGAGTTGTTTAGTGCAAAAAACAAGGCAATAAGACTATACGGCTTGAACGCCCTCACTTAGCCATAGGAGTTTTATAATTAATCAAGTGTGCACCCCTAGTCCAAGCCAGGGTGCTGTTAGCATCTGATCGGGAAGTGCCGATCCTTTGCATGATGCGGAAGAAATCTCCAACGATTATGTGACACTCAAACATCTGACCGGCTCTCGCCGTATCATGGCAGTCAGTTTTCGGCTTTCTCTACTGAGGTGCTCATCCGGTCAAAGCCAGGGCACAATCACAGTAGTTCTCCCTTTACTACCCTAGCCAATAGAGCGGAACGTAGGGTAGCAAGCACAGGAGCCGGGCAACCCAATTATTGACCAAAGACATGATTCGGAGCCAATACATATAATGCTAATTCGGGGTCCGAACTTATCTATAAGAAGTGTTCGGACTTTGCTGCCGTATTATGGGGCGATGGGGAGCCCCTGGCGGATATGAGACGTACCAAGGTGTACGGATGCAATTGATAAGCAAATCGAAATAAAATTATTTAAGAAGTGAAAGCCATAGAAACTGGGCCGCAAACCATTTTCATTATAACAGTATGGATACGTCAAGGCATATCTTGTACAAATGGTGCGATAAGCATCCTGGCTATTTAACATGCCGAAATCAAGAGGGCGCAGCGTGCGGGTCTTGAGAAATAAGTAAAAAAAATACTGTCAAGAAGAACGTATAAAGGTTACCCTACGCACCTATGCTGCTTGCCGTCTTTGTATGCCGATCCTTAAAAAAGGACTGGTCAGCAGGATCGTTGGAGAAGGAACCTGAAAAAAGAAAAAGTTGAAAAGTATGTGTGAGTCTGGGGCCGGTCAAGCTGAACTGAAGATCCCGGGTTAGCTTCTGCCTCCGTCGATATCCATGGGATTTTGAGTGTGTAATTATGTGTGCGTGGTGTGAATGCCACTACTTCATTGGGACGGAGGTCGGATTGCTCATCAAGCTCTTACGAGCCGCACTGTCCTGCTGTAGAGTAGTCCGGAACCTCTTGATGGTGTCCAGGGGCTCGGCAGCCACACTATGGTGCTGCTTGAGAAGGCCGCTCTGTACCTCTGCTGCTAGGGCGGTGGTGTGCTCCTCTGTTCAGAGGAAGCGTTCCGTATTGCCGTTGATTGTTATGACGCCGTATGGACCGGGCATCTTGAGCATGAGATAAGCGTAGTGTGGCACTGCGTTGAATCTAGCAAACGTTGTTCGTCCGAGCAGTGTGTGGTAGCCGTTGTGGAACGGGACGATGTCGAAGATTAACTCCTCACTTCGGAAGTTGTCCGGAGAACCGAAGACCACTTCCAGCGTGATTGAGCCCGCACAGCGGGCCTCTATGCCTGGAATGACTCCTTTAAAGGTAGTCTTTGTTGGTTTGATTGGTGGTGGGTCGATGCCCATCTTTCGCACTGTATCCTGATAGAGCAGGTTAAGGCTGCTACCACCGTCCATTAGGACTCGTGTCAGGTGAAATCCGTCGATGATTGGGTCGAGGACCAGTGCGGCTGAACCGCCATGGCAGATACTAGTTGGGTGGTCTCGGCGATCGAAGGTGATCGGGAATGATGACCACGGATTGAATTTTGGGGCGACTGGCTCTACCGCGTAGACGTCCCTAAGCGCTCGCTTACGCTCCCTTTTGGGGATGTGTGTAGCGTATATCATGTTCACTATCTTGACTTGAGGGGGAAATTTCTTCTGCCCCCCTGTGTTCGGCTGCCGGGGCTCTTCGTCCTCATCCTCACTTTGTGATCCCTTTTCTTTATTTTCGGCATTTAACTTGCCAGCCTGCTTGAAGACCCAACAATCCCTGTTGGTATAATTGGCTTGTTTGTCCGGGGTGCCGTGCATCTGGCACAGATGGTCGAGTATGCGGTCTAGGCTGGAAGGTCCTTCATTGTTTTGTTTGTAGGGCTTCTTTCGTTGGCCGGACTTGGAGCCAGTGAATCCGGCGTTGACTGTGGTGACATCGGTGTTGTTGCAATTGCTTCGGTGTTTATGTCTATTGCACTGGAGCTTGTCGGTGTTGTTTTTCTCCTCGGAGGGGCCTGTCTCGCTGGTTGTGTTGTTACTACGAGCCAGCCAACTGCCCTCACCCATACAAAAGCGGGTCATGAGCGCCGTGAGGGCTGCCATGGACTTCGGCTTTTCTTGGCCGAGGTGGCGTGCTAGCCATTCATCACGGATGCTGTGTTTGAAGGCTGCTAAGGCCTCGGCGTCCGGACAGTCAACAATCTAGTTCTTTTTGGTTAGGAACCTAGTCCAGAATTTTCTAGCTGATTCTCTAGGTTGTTGAACTATGTGGCTTAAGTCATCAGCATCTGGTGGCCGGACATAAGTTCCTTGGAAGTTATCAAGGAAGGCCTCTTCCAAGTCCTCCCAGCTGCCGATAGAATTTTTAGGCAGGCTATTAAGCCAGTGCCGAGCTGGCCCTTTAAGCTTGAGTGGGAGGTATTTAATGGCGTGGAGGTCATCTCCTCGAGCCATGTGGATATGGAGGATAAAATCCTCGATCCATACTGCAGGGTCGGTTGTGCCGTCGTAGATTCCATGTTGACAGGCTTGAACCCCTCGGGGAATTCGAGATCCAACACCTCGTCTATGAAGTAGAGAGGGTGTGCGGCGCCTCTATAGTGGGCCACATCGCGGAGGAGCTCTGATTGAGTCCGTCTGCGGTATTCGGTCTGGGCGTGGTTAGGTTTGTCACGTCCGGGTAGGTATCCATCGTTGTGCCTCGAGGCACGGCCTCGCGATCCGTAGATCGATCTTGTATGTCCCGCTCTACTGTCCAATTCCTGCCGGAGATCATATGTATGTTCTCGAGCTGGTCTGTCCCTGTTTTTGCGGGGTGGTGGGGCGGTTTGCTGTTCGGTCTGAGTTGCCGTTTTATCTCAACCACGGGGTGGTCGGTCCGCCACTCTATCCTGACCACGTGGTGGTCGGTCCGCATTGCGCGAGGGAAGTATGGGATCTGGTGCCTCCTCATCAAACTGAGGTAGCAGTCTGTGTTTTGGGTAGCTCTTGGCTAGGCGCTTGAGGTCGTATTCTTCGGCTGTCAGTATGTCAGTCCATCTGTCGACGAGCAGATCTTGTTCGGCTTGAAGCTATTGTTGTTTCTTTTTCAAACTCTTGGCGGTGGCTATGAGCTGGAGTTTAAAGCGCTCCTGCTCTAGAGGATCCTCAGGCACGATGAAGTCTTCATTGCTGAGGCTTGTTGTCACGCCCAATATGCGACCCTATCCTAAAGTAACTCGAAGGTCCCACCAAGGATAGAAGCGCATATTGGAGACGCTTTTGCAAGGTGGATATCATTACATCGTACCATTACATAATAGTTGGGGATACATACAAGAGGCATGGAATGCCACACGAATACAACATCATCATACATAAGAGCAACATCCGACTACGGATGAAACACAAACAGAAACTCAACGACATCCACCCTACTAGCCCAGACTGCCGACCTGGAACCTATCCCCTAATCGAAGAAGAAGCAGAAGAAGAACTCCAAAACAAGCAAGCATTGCTCTCACGTCATGATCATCGCATAACCTGTACCTGCAACTGTTGTTGTAGTAATCTGTGAGCCACGAGGACTCAGCAATCCCATTACCATGGGTATCAAGACTAGCAAAGCTTAATGGGGTATGGAAAAGATAAGTGGTGAGATTGCAGCAGTGACTAAGCATATATGATGGCTAACATACGCAAATAAGAGCGAGAAGAGAAGCAACGGAACAGTCGTGAAGCTAGCAATGATCAAGAAGTGATCCTGAACTCCTACTTACGTCAAACATAACCCAAAACCATGTTCACTTCCCGGACTCCGCCGAAAAGAGACCATCACGGCTACACACGCGGTTGATGCGTTTTAATTGAGTCAAGTGTCAAGTTCTCTACAATCGGATATTAACAAATTCCCATCTGCCACATAACCACGGGCACGACTCTCAAAAGTTTATACCCTGCAGGGGTGTCCCAACTTAGCCCATCACAAGCTCTCATGGTCAACGAAGGATATTCCTTCTCCCAGGAAGACCCGATCAGTCTCGAAATCCCGGTTTACAAGACATTTCGACAATGGTAAAACAAGACCAGCAAAGCCGTCTGGATGTGCCGACAAATCCCGATAGGAGCTGCACATATCTCGTTCTCAGGGCACACCGGATGAGCCAGACGTCGGGTTGGCATAGACCCTGGTTGCCCAAGGGGCGTCGAACATCGCTCGGTTTGGACCCAAGGGAGGGGCTGGCCCGGGGGGGTAAATAAAGATGACCCTCGGGCTCCGGAAACCCAAGGGAAAAAGGCTTAGGTAGGCAAATGGTAAAACCAAGGTTGGGCCTTGCTGGAGGAGTTTTATTCAAAGCGAACTGTCAAGGGGGTCCCATAAATCACCGAACCGCGTAAGGAACGCAAAATCAAGGAACATAACACCGGTATGACGAAAACTAGGGCGGCAAGAGTGGAACAAATCACCAGGCATAAGGCCGAGCCTTCCACCCTTTACCAAGTATATAGATGCATTAATTAAATAAGAGATATTGTGATATCCCAACATAATCCTGTCCATCATGGAGCAATCTTCGACTTCACCTGCAACTAAGAACGCCATAAGAGGGGCTGAGCAAAGCGGTAACATAGCCAAGCAACGGTTTGCTAGGAAGGGTGAAAAGGTTAGAGGCTGACATGGCAATTTGGGAGGCTTGAAGAGCAAATGATAGGTAGCGCAGCATAGCGATAGAACGAAGCAACTAGAATAGCAATGATAGTAATGAGATCCAAGGTGATGGTCATCTTTCCTAAAATCCCGCTAGGAAGAAGAACGAGTCCATGAAGAAGATCAAGCCACGAAGACAAACCAAGCGTAGATGAACGAATCCTCACGATCGCAATGAAACGGGAACTAACGAGAAGGAGCACAACCGGAAAGAAGCAAGCACCACGATAAACACACAACACATAAACATGACATGATGCTCAACCAAGCAAGATCCATGACAAGGCTATATGATGCTACTCATGGCAAGAGATGAAGCATACAAGAATAACACATCAAAGCAAGTTTAAATGAGGCCGGAAACAACATATAACAATTCCGGTAAGTCCTCATATGCAAATTTCGAAATTGGTCCAGATCTGAATAAACCTTATGTTCAAGTTATTAAACATTAAGTTAAGATGCACCAAGATGATCTACACGAAATTCTAGTCAAGTTACATATAAAGTTCATTTAATTCGGGGCTACGATCTAGAAGATATGAGCAACACAAGTTAAACATGGCCTTTAGCAAAATAAATGCAAACAGAAATTTAAACATTTTAAACATGGATGAAAGTGGAATATTATGAAACTAGATGAAAATCTAAGCATTTTACATATATAAATTATTTACATATGATGCACCACTTGTGAGTTATTAAATGCATGAACTCTAGGGGTTTTCTGCAAATCTGTAAACCTTGGATAATAGAGAAATCGCAACAGAGGAAAAAAACATGCATCGGGCCGAAACTGGTGGGTGTTGGATAGCTGAAACATGCACACGGGTGCGGGATAGGCGAGGTGCTCACATTGGGCCTTAGCAGGCCAGCTGGGCTGATAGATCTGGGCCTAGGAGGCGTGGGCGACGCGGTTCGTTCGACTCGGCTCGAACGAAGCAGAGACAGGTTGGCGAGGACGCAGGCGGAGGCGGAGCTGCAAGTCGAGGCAGAGACGGCGGGGATCCTTCGGATCTCGAGCTGGATGAAGGCAGTGACCTGCAAGGATCGACGCGGTCCGCTTCAGAGAGAAGAAACATGGAGGGGAAAAAGGGAAATGGGTAGTGGTGGTCTACAGGAGGAGCAGCGGCACGAGGACTCACCGGATCCTGGCGGCATGAGGTTAAAGAGGTCGTGTCTGGGGCACCGGCGTTGATCCTAGCGCGGGGGTTCCGTTCCCGGCACTGGAATGGAGGCGGGAGCACCAGCGTCCATGGCAAGGACCTGCAGAGGAACAAGAGAGGGCTGAGAGTGATACAGGAGAAGGGGAGGGAGATGTAGAGGAAAAGGAGCAGGGGATGGCGAGCAGTTCCTGCTGGTGCTCGGCATTGAGCTGCGCTGGGGCGGTGCTGCTGGTCCGGCAGCTGAACTCCGGTGAGGTGAGGTGGTCGTGGACGAGGAGGCTGCGGCCTCGGACGCCGGCAGGAAACAAGCAGAGGGCTCGGGGCTGCAGCTGCTGGCTCTTGTGGGCGCAGACGATGATGGCTGCGGGCGGGCGGATGCGTCCAGGACCAAGGGAGGAGGAGGCACGAGGCGCTGGTGCTGCTCAGGATCGAGCCTTTGCTCTCCCGAGCAAGGAGGCGGCGGGATCGAGGGGAATTTGGATCATCCGATCGAGATTGGACAATCAAGATAATTAGGCTAGGAGAATCAAAGAAGAAACCGAGGATGTTTTAGAGATGTTTGGAGATGATCTGAATCCAATGGTGACGACTGGCCGGGTCGGGTTCACGGGAGTTTTCGGACATGCGCAAGAGGGGGGTCGGTGGTTGTGCGGAGAGGTCAGGTGGTTTGACAAGAGGGAATCGAAAACACGGTTGGTCTCGGAACGGTCAACGGGCGCAATGGAGAGAAGCGAGGAGCGGCAACTGCGAGCGGATGCAAGTTTTAAGAAAAACATGCAGATGCAATGCACATGATGCTATGAGATGAGATGCATGACATGAACAAAATGCAAAACGAAAGACAAAAACCCAACCACGGAGGGAAAAAACGTAACACATAGCCAGAAATGGCAAGAGTTGGAGTTACAATTATGGAAAGTTACATCCGGGGTGTTACACTTGTCTCCTCTTCGGAGGGTGGACGGTAACTATTGTCCTTCGAATCATCTTCTATGGTCTGTTCGTCAGGGTTGTCTTGCCTGTCGTCCTGTTCCTCCTATTCGTATGTAGCTCCGACATGGTCTTCGTTGTTTTCGGCGTCGCCTGGAGTACTATTTTCTCCGGTGCCAGTGTTGCTATCTTTTGAGCGACGAGGCTTAGAGCGGCATTTGGGGGGCCGGCGCTTGAAATGCGTCTTGGAGGGTTTGTTCGCCTCTGGCTCTTCTTTGTCGTCCTCGGAACCTTTAGGTGTATCAACCATGTACATGTCGTACGAGGAGGTGGCCGTCCAGTGTCCAGTAAGTGGCGGGTTTTGGGCCTCCTCTTCTCCGGCATCGTTGTCCATACCATGGATGTCTTTGGAGTCGTAATCGAGGTCGTCCATTAGGTCTTCGACAGTGGCGATGAAGTGGGTGGCGGGTGGGAAGCAGGATTCCTCGTCGTCCGCCTCTAGCTCGAACCGCATATAGTTCGGATGTGAGTCCTTCTCCAAGGACAAGTTCTGCAAAGATTTTAGCACATCACCGAAGGGTGAATGCTGGAAGATGTCTGTGGCGCTAAATTTGAAAATTCATAACCAATCCAGCTCGGTGTCCACAGGCATGCCTGGTCCGGAACGTATAGCCGAAGACGAGTCCGGAGTTCCATTGAAACAGACATTGCAGGGTGTCAAGTCTGTGTGCGACTCAAACACCGCGGACCTTGTGGCCTCGAAGGGCACGATCTGCTTAGGTTCTAGGGCCGTTGCAGCAACAGGAATCATCTCCTGGAGGTGATCCGATGAAAAACATTTAAGTCGTGTTCATGGGGGAGAGAGGGAGCGATCGCTGCGGTCTCAAACCCATTGAAGATCAAGTCTCCTCAGGCGTCCGCGAGGTAGTTCAAGCATCCAAATCTGGCCTAATGGTCGGGGGTGTAGCCATCGATCTGCTCCAGATGGCCAAGCGAGTTGGCCCGCAGTATGAAGCCGCCGAATACGAAGATCTGTCCGGGGAGAAAGGTTCCTCCCTAGACAATGTCATTACTGACGATCGAAGGGGCTATCGAACCTTTCGTCGACGACACAATGGAACTCTCAATGAAACCACCAATGTCGGTGTCAAAACCGGCGGATCTCGGGTAGGGGGTCCCGAACTGTGCGTCTAGGATCGATGGTAACAGGAGACGGGGGACACGATGTTTACCCAGGTTCGGGCCCTCTCTATGGAGGTAATACCCTACTTCATGCTTGATTGATCTTGATGAATATGAGTATTACAAGAGTTGATCTACCACGAGATCGTCATGGCTAAACCCTAGAAGTCTAGGCTATGTGAATATGGTAATGAGTATCCGTCTATCCGGACTACTCCCTTCGATTTATATAGACACCGGGGGGATCTAGGGTTTACATAGAGTCGGTTACATAGGAAGGAATCTTCATAGTTGATCGCCAAGCTTGCCTTCCACGCCAAGGAGAGTCCAATCCGGACACGGGTATAGTCTTCGGCCTTCACGTCTTCACAACCCATCAGTCCGGCCCATAGATAACAGGCCGGACACCCGAGGACCCCTTAGTCCAGGACTCCCTCACAATCGCCATGTAATTGCTTTACTTTATCACTAAGAGGTAGCGATAGTCGTAGAAGCAATAGTTGGCGAGATGACAACGATGCTACGATGGAGATTAAGGTGTCGCGCCGGTGATGATGGTGATCATGATGGTGCTTTGGAGATGGAGATCAAAGGCATAAGATGATGATGGCCATATCATATCACTTATATTGATTGCTTGTGATGTTTATCCTTTATGCATCTTATTTTGCTTAGATCGACGGTAGCATTATAAGATGATCTCTCACTAAATTTCAAGGTATAAGTGTTCTCCCTGAGTATGCACCGTTGAAAGTTCATCGTGCTGAGACACCACGTGATGATCGGGTGTGATAAGCTCTACGTTCACATACAACGGGTGCAAGCCAGTTTTGCGCACGCAGAAGACTCGGGTTAAACTTGACGAGCCTAGCATATGCAGATATGGCCTTGGAACACTAAGACCGAAAGGTCGAGCATGAATCATATAGTAGATATGATCAACATAGTGATGTTCACCATTGAAAACTACTCCATCTCACGTGATGACCGGACATGGTTTAGTTGATATGGATCACGTGATCACTTAGATTATTAGAGGGATGTCTATCTAAGTGGGAGTTCTTAAGTAATTTGATTAATTGAACTTTAATTTATCATGAACTTAGTCCTGGTAGTATTAGCATATCTATGTTGTAGATCAATAGCTCGCAATGCAGCTCCCCGTTTACTTTTTATATGTTCCTAGAGAACTATAATTTGAAAGATGATAGTAGCAATGATGCGGACTTTGTCCGTGATCTGAGGATTATCCTCATTGCTGCATAGAAGAATTATGTCCTTGATGCACCGCTAGGTGACAGACATATTGCAGGAGCAGATGCACACGTTATGAACATTTGACAAAGCTCGATATGATGACTACTTAATAGTTTAGTGCACCATGCTTTACAACTTAGAACTGGGACTTCAAAAACGTTTTGAACGCCACAAAGCATATAAGATGTTCTAAGAGTTGAAATTTGTATTTCATACTCATGCCCGTGTCGAGAGGTGTGAGACCTCTGACAGTACTTTGCCTACAAGATGGAGGAGAATAGCTCAATCAGTAAGCTTGTGCTCAGATTGTCTGGGTACTACAATTGCTTGAATCAAGTGGGAGTTAATCTATCAGATAAGATAGTAATTGACAAAGTTCTGTAGTTACTAGAACTTAGTGATGAACTATAATATGCAAGGGATGACGAAAGTAATTCCAAGCTCTTCACGATGCTGAAATCAGCGAAGGTAGAAATCAAGAAATAACATCAAGAGTTGATGGTTAACAAGACCACTAGTTTCAAGAAAAGGGCAAAGGGAAAGAAAGAGGAACTTCAAAGAAGAATAGCAAGTAAGTTTCTACTCCCATGAAGAAGCCCAAAGCTAGACCCAAGCCTGGAACTAAGTGCTTCTACTTCAAAGGAAATCGTCACTGGAAGTGGAACTGCCCTAGATAGTTGGCGGATAAGAAGGATGGCAAAATGAACAAAGGTATATTTGATATACAGATTATTGATGTGTACTTTACTAGTGTTCATAGCAACCCCTGGGTATTTGATACCGGTTCAGTTGCTAAGATTAGTAACTCGAAACGGGAGTTGCAGAAAGAACTGAGACTAGTTAAGGGTGAAGTGATGATGTGTGTTGGAAGTGGTTCCAAGATTGATATGATCATCATTGCACACTCCCTATACTCTCGGGATTAGTGTTGAAACCTAAATAAATGTTATTTGGTGTTTGCGTTGAGCATGAATATGATTTGATCATGTTTATTGGAATACGGTTATTCATTTAAAGTCAGAGAATAATTGTTGTTCTGTTTACATGAATAAAACCTTCGATGGTCATACACCCAATGAAAATAGTTTGTTGGATCTCGACCGTAGTGATACACATATTCATAATATTGATGCCAAAAGATGCAAAGTTGACAATGATAGTGCAACATATTTGTGGCACTGCCATTTAGGTCATATTGGTGTAAAGCGCATGAAGAAACTCCATGCTGATGGGCTTTTGGAATCACTTGATTATGAATCACTTGATGCTTGCGAACCATGCCTCATGGGCAAGATGACTAAGACTCCGTTCTCTGGAACCATGGAGCGAGCAACTGACTTTTTGGAAATAATACATACTGATGTATGCGATCCAATGAGTGTTGAAGCTCGTGGCAGGTATCGTTATATTCTGACCTTCACAGATGATTTGAGCAGATATGGGTATATCTACTTGATGAAACATAAGTCTAAAACATTTGAAAAGTTCAAAGAATTTCAAAGTGAAGTGGAAAATCATTGTAACAAGAAAAAAATTCTACGATCTGATCGCGGAGACGAATATTTGAGTTACAAGTTTGGTCTTCAGTTGAAACGATGTGGAATAGTTTCGCAACTCACGCCACCAGGAACACCACAACATAATGGTGTGTCATAACGTCATAACCGTACTTTATTAGATATGGTGCGATCTATGATGTCTCTTACCGATTTATCACTATCATTTTGGGGTTATGCATTAGAGACAGTTGCATTCACGTTAAATAGGGCACCATCTAAAATCCGTTGAGACGACACCATATGAACTGTGGTTTGGCAAGAAACCTAAGCTGTCGTTTCTTAAAAGTTTGGGGCGGCGATGCTTATGTGAAAAAGTTTCAACCTGATAAGCTCGAACCCAAATCGGAGAAATGTATCTTCATAGGATACCCAAAGGAAACTATTGGGTACACCTTCTATCACATATCCGAAGGCAAGATAATCGTTGTTAAAATGGATACTTTCTAGAGAAGGAGTTTCTCCCGAAAGAAGTGAATGGGAGGAAAGTAGAACTGGAACGTAGCTCATCACTGAAATTAGTTCCAGTGATGCCTACACCAATTAGTGAGGAAGTTAATGATCATGATCATGAAACTTCAGATCAAGTTACTACCGAACCTCGTAGGCCAACCAGAGTACAATCCGCGCGAGAGTGGTACATAATCCTTTTCTGGAAGTCATGTTACTTGACCATGACGAACCTACAAACTATGAGGAAGCGATGATGAGCCCAGATTCCGTGAAATAGCTTGAGGCCATGAAATCTAAGATGGGATCCATGTATGAGAACAAAGTATGGACTTTGGTTGACTTGCCCGATGATCGGCAAGCAATAGAGAATAAATGGATCTTCAAGAGGAAGACGGACGCTGATAGTAGTGTTACTATCTACAAAGCTCGAATTATCGAAAAAATGTTTTCGACAAGTTCAAGGTGTTGACTACGATGATATTTTCTCACTTGTATCGATGCTTAAAAGTTTGTCTGAATCATGTTAGAAATTGCCGCATTTTATGAAATTTGGCAAATGGATGTCAAACCTGCATTCCTTAATGTATTTGTTAAAGAAGAGTTGTATGTGATGCAACCAGAAGGTTTTGTCAATCCTAAAGGTGCTAACAAAGTCTGCAAGCTCCAGCGATCCATCTATAGACTGGTGCAAGCATCTCGGAGTTGGAATATATGCTCTGATGAGTTGATCAAAGCATATAGATTTATACGGACTTGTGGTGAAGCCTATATTTACAAGAAAGTGAGTGGGAGCACTACAATTTTCTGATTAATATATGTGAAAGACATATTGTTGATCGGAAATGATGTAGAATTTTTCTGGAAAGCATAAAGGAGTGTTTGAAAGGAGTTTTTCAAAGAAAGACCTCGGTAAAGCTGCTTACATATTGAGCATCAAGATCTATAGAGATAGATCAAAACACTTGATAAGTTTTTTCAATGAGTACATACCTTGACAAGATTTTGAAGTATTTCAAAATGGAATAACCAAAGAAGGAGTTCTTGCCTGTGTTGCAAGGTATGAAGTTGAGCAAGACTCAAAACCCGACCACGACAGAAAATAGAAAGAGAATGAAAGTCATTCCCTATGCCTCAGTCATAGGTTCTATGAAGTATGCCATGCTGAATACCAGACCTATTGTGTACCTCACCATGAGTTTGGCAAAGGAGTACAATTGTGATCCAGGAGTAGATCACTGGACAGCGGTCAAAATTATCCTTAGAAGACTAAGGAAATATTTCTCGGTTATGGATGTAACAAAGGGTTCGTCGTAAAGAGTTACGTCGATGCAAGCTTTTACACCAATCCAGATTACTCTGTGTCTCAATTTGGATACATATTGAAAGTGGGAGCAATTAGCTAGAGTAGCTCCGTGCAGAGCATTGTAGACATAGAAATTTGCGAAATACTTACGGATCTGTATATGGCAGACCCGTAGACTAAAAGCTTCTCTCACAAGCAAAACATGATCACACCTGAGTACTTTTTGGGTGTTAATCACATAGTGATGTGAACTAGATTATTGACTCTAGTAAACCCTTTTGGGTGTTGGTCACATGGCGATGTGAACTATGGGTGTTAATCACATGGTGATGAGAAATATTGGTGTTAAATCACATGGCGATGTGAACTAGATTATTGACTCTAGTGCAAGTTGGAGACTGAAGGAAATATGCCCTAGAGGCAATAATAAAGTTGTTATTTATATTTCCTTATATCATGATAACTGTTTATTATTCATGCTAGAATTGTATTAACCAGAAACTTAGTACATGTGTGGATACATAGACAAACAGAGTGTCACTAGTATGCCTCTACTGGACTAGCTTGTTGAATCAAAGATGGTTAAGTTTCCTAGCCATAGACATGAGTTGTCATTTGATTAATGGGATCACATCATTAGAGAATGATGTGATTGAATTGACCCATTCCGTTAGCTTAGCATTTGATCGTTTAGTATATTGCTATTGCTTTCTTCATGACTTATACATGTTCCTATGACTATGAGATTATGCAACTCCCGAATACCGGAGGAACACTTTGTGTGCTACCAAACGTCACAACGTAACTGGGTGATTATAAAGGTGCTCTACAGGTGTCTCTGATGGTACTTTTTGAGTTGGCATAGATCAAGATTAGGATTTGTCACTCCAATTGTCGGAGAGGTATCTCTGGGCCCTCTCGGTAATGCACATCACTATAAGCCTTGCAAGCAATGTGACTAATGAGTTAGTTGTGGGATGATGCATTACGGAACGAGTAAAGAGACTTGCCGGTAACGAGATTGAACTAGGTATTGAGATACCGACGATTGAATCTCGGGCAAGTAACATACCGATGACAAAGGGAACAACGTATGTTGTTATACGGTTTGACCGATAAAGACCTTCGTAGAATATGTGGGAGCCAATATGAGCATCCAGGTTCCACTATTGGTTATTGACCGGAGACGTGTCTCGGTCATGTCTACATAGTTCTCGAACCCGTAGGGTCCGCACGCTTAACGTTAGGTGATGATCGTTATTATGAGTTTATGTGTTTTGATGTACCAAAGGTAGTTTAGAGTCTCGGATATTATCACGGACATAAAGATTGATATATTGGACGGCTATATTCAGACACTGGAAGTGTTCCGAGTGATTTCGGAGAAACCGGAGTGCCGGAGGGGTTACCGGAACCCCCCGGGGAAGTATTGGGCCTTAGTGGGCCTTAGGGGAGAGAGAGGGCAGCAGCCCAGGAGGTGGCGCCCCCCTCAAGGGGAGGCCTAATTGGACTAGGGGAGGGGGGCGGCCCCTCTTTCCCTCTCCCTCTCCTTCCTTCCCCCTTCCTCCTCCTAGTTGGACTAGGAAAGGGGGAGTCCTACTCCTACTAGGAGGAGGACTCCCCCTCCTTGGCACGCCCCAAGGGCCGGCCGGCCTCCCCCTTGATCCTTTATATACGGGGGCAGGGGCACCCTAGAAGCACAACAGACATTGTTCTTAGCCATGTGCGGTGCCCCCCTCCACCTTAATCCACCTTGATCATATCGTTGCAGTGCTTAGGCAAAGCCCTGCGCCATTAGCTTCATCATCACCGTCATCATGCTGTCGTGCTGACGAAACTCTCCCTCTACACTCTACTGGATCGTGAGTTCATGGGACGTCACCGAGCTGAACATGTGCTGAACTTGGAGGTGTCATACGTTCGGTACTTGGATCGGTCGGATCGTGAAGACGTATGACTACATCAACCGCGTTGTCATAATGCTTCCGCTTTCGGTCTACGAGGGTACGTGGACAACACTCTCCCGCTCGTTGCTATGCATCACCATGATCTTGCGTGTGCGTAGGATTTTTTTTGAAATTACTACGTTTCCCAACAAAATTCCCAAATATTCTGAAACCCTTCGGGGTTAACCTAGATAAGAAGTTCCGCCGCCACAAGGCTCTGTAGCCCGAAAACCAATCTAGACCCGTTCTGGCACCCTATCGGAGGGGGAATCATCTCCGGTGGCCATCCTCATCATCCCGGCGGCCACCACGATGAGGAGGGAGTAGTCCACCCTCGGGGCTGAGGGTTTGTACCAGTACTATGTGTTTAATCTCTCTCTCTCTCTCTCTCTCTCTCTCTCGTGATCTATATCATGGGCTTTGTTAATATAGTCGGATCATATGATGTTTCTCCCCTCTATACTCTTGTTGTGATGAATTGAATCTTTACCCTTTGAAGTTTTGTCATGTCGGATTGAATATTCAGAGATGAGAACACATGATGTATGTTTTGTGGTATGAATACTTGAGGCGACATTGGGGTATCTTATTAATTCACTTGATATATGTTATGGCATTCAACTTGCGGATTCCCGCGGTGATATTGGGGTAATCTTTGCATAGGGGTTGATGCATGTTTTTATTATCTTTTCTCTGATAGAAACTTTGGGGTCCCCTTGTAGTTCTTTGTGTGGATTGAGTATTATGAATATGAATTTACTTTGGTGTTTTTTAGTACGAACTCTTGATTAGATCGATAGGAAATAATAGCTTGCGTTATTTTAGTACAAACTCTAGGATACATTGAACAGAAAGAATAGCTTTGAGGTGGTTTCGTACCCTACAAACAATTTACATCTTTTGTTCTCCACTAATAGGAACTCGGGAGTGATTCTTTATTGCACTTTGAGGGATAATCATATGATCCAACTATGTTAGCATTGTTGAGAGGTTGCACTAGTGAAAGTACGGACCCTAGGCCTTGTTTTCAAGCATTGCAATACCGTTTTTGTGCCCGTTAACTATTTGCTACCTTGCTGTTTTTATTTATTAAGATTATAAAAATATATTTCTACCATCAATATTACACTTTTATCATCATCTCTTCGCCGAACTAGTGCACCTATACAATTTGCCATTGTATTGGGTGTGTTGGGGACACAAGAGATTTCTTGTATTTGGTTGCAGGGTCGTTTGAGAGAGACCATCTTCATCCTACACCTCTCATGGAATGATAAACCTTAGGTCATCCACTTGAGGGAAAATTGCTACTGTCCTACAAAACTCTGCGCTTGGAGGCCCAACACGTGTCTACAAGAATAAAGTTGCATAGTAGACATCAATCACCAACACAGTCACCACGCCGTCGTGCTGTCGGAACTCTCCCTCGACCCTATGCTGGATCAAGAGTTCGAGGCACATCATTGAGCTGAACGTGTGCTGAACACGGAGGTGTTGTAGGTTCGGTACTTGGATCGTTTGGATCGTGAAGACGTTCGACTACATCAACCACGTTAATCTAACGCTTCCGCTTTCGGTCTACGAGGGTACATGGACACACTCTCCCCGTCTCGTTGCTATGCATCTCGTAGATAGATCTTGTGTGATCGTAGGATTTTTTTGAAATTACATGCTACGTTCCCCAACAGACGTACCCTCGTAGACCATAAGCGGAAGTGCTTGACAACGCGGTTGATGTAGTCGAACTTCTTCACGTTCTGACCGATCAAGCACCGAACGTACGACACCTTCGAGTTCTGCACACGTTCAGCTCGATGACGTCCCTCGAACTCTTGATCCAGCAAAGTGTCGAGGGAGAGTTCCGTCAGCACAGGGCTTCGCCTAAGCACTACATGAATATGACCGGAGGCGTAAACTGTGGAGGGGGCGCCGCACACGGCTAACAATGTTTGTTGTGTGTTCTAGCGGTGCCCCCCTCATATATATAGGTTGGAGGGGAGGAGAGCCAAGGGGGCGGCCCAAGTAGGTGGAATCCTACTTGGGGTCGTCCCAATTCGCCCCCCCCCCCTTTCCTATTCCTATTCGGAGTAGGAAGGGAAGAGGGGGAGGGGGAATTCTATTCCCTTTTTTCCTTTCCTTCTTTCCCTTTACTTCTCCAATTTGTCCAGCCCATATGGGGGGGGGCGCACCAGCCCCTTTGTGGCTCGTGTGTTTCCCCTCTTGGCCCATAAGGCCATATCTTTTGCCGGGGGTGCCCGGAACCCCTTAAGGTGACCCGATAAGTACCCGGTGCATCCTCAAACACTTCCCGTGTTCGAATACCATCGTCCTATATATCAATCTTTACCTGTCGACCATTTCGAGACTCGTTGTCATGTCCGTGATCTCATCCGGGACTCCGAATAACATTCATTCACCAAATCACATAACTCATATAATACAAAATAGCCATCGAACGTTAAGCGTGCAGACCCTACGGGTTTGAGAACTATGTAGACATGACGAAGACACCTCTTCGGTCAATAACCAATAGCGGAACCTGGATGTTCATATTGGTTCCTACATATTCTATGAAGATCTTTATCAGTCGAAGCGTTATGACAACATGCGCTATTCCCTTTATCATTGGTATGTTACTTGACCGAGATTCGATTGTCGGTATCTTCATACCTAGTTCAATCTCGTTACCGGCTAGTTTGTTTACTCGTTCGGTAATACATCATCCCGCAACTAACTCGTTAGTCACATTGCGTGAAAGGCTTCTTATGATGTGTATTACCGAGAGGGCCCAGAGATACCTCTCCGATACTCGGAGTGACAAATCCTAATCTCGATCTATGCCAACCCAACAAACACCTTCAGAGATACCTATAGAGCATCTTTATAATCACCCGGTTATATTGTGACATTTGATAGCACACAAGGTATTCCTCTGGTATCCGGGAGTTGCATAATCTCATAGTCAAAGGAATATGTATTTGACATGAAGAAAGCAGTAGCAATAAAACTGAACGATCAATATAATAAGCCAACGAATGGGTCTTGTCCATCACATCATTCTCCTAATGATGTGATCCCATTCATCAAATGACAACACATGTCTACGGTTAGGAAACTTAGCCATCTTTGATTAATGAGCTATTCTAGTAGAGGCTTACTAGGGACACGGTGTTTTGTCTATGTATCCACACATGTATCAAGTTTCCGGTTAATAAAATTCTAGCATGAATTATAAACATTTATCATGATATAAGGAAATATAAAATAAAAACTTTATTATTGCCTCTAGGGCATATTTCCTTCATGAGGGTGAGGTTCACCGCGGTGTTGCCGACGTCCTCGTTGAGAAGAGCGATGAGTGTGTCGAGGAGGAGATCATCGTCAATCTTCGCGCCAATATCGCGGAGCTTGTCAACGAGAGTCTTAAGGCGGCAACAATAGTCGTCGATGGAGGAGTTGTTCGTCCTACGGGGAACCATAATTTCATTGGAACCAAGTGGATATTCAAGAACAAGCAAGATGCTCATGGAATTATCATTCACAACAAGGCTCGTTTGGTAGCACAAGGCTATTCCCAAGTCGAGGGTATCGACTACGGTGAAACCTTTGCTCTCGTTGCTCGCCTTGAATCTATTCGTTTGTTGATTGCTTATGCTTCTCATCATAACTTCAAGTTGCAACAAATGGATGTGAAGAGTGCTTTTCTTAATGGTCCTATTAATGAGTTGGTGTATGCACTACAAAAAAAGACACATTCGTGACATTTTGGGACGAACGAAATTTTTTTCTGTCATACATATGACACTTCTATGACGATAATTGTGACAAAACCCGGTATCATCATGGATGTGGTGGGCTCCTACTTCTATGACAAAAAATGGGCTTTTCGTCCTGGGCGGGCCGAAGACGCAGCTGCATGGCATTCTTTGGGCCGTCCATGATGAAAAAAACCATGGTAGAAGCGAGGCGTTGGCTCTAACTAAACCCGAGCGAGGCGTTGGGCTCTAACTGAACCCGAGCGATTGCACTGCAGGCTACATGTTACTGAACCCGAGCAATCGATCGATGGCTGTTAACTGAACCCGATGGAGCGATTCCTTCGCTACTGCTGCTAACTGAAGCCGATCGATGCTGCCTCTGGGATGAACAGTGAGCGTTGCGGGGGGGGTTTGGATGAACAGTGAGCGGTGGCGTTGCCTCTGGATGAACAGGAACCCGTGGTGTGGAGGGCTGGATGAATAGTAGACTGTGGAGGGTTGGCCGTGGGGGGGTGGTTGAACAGGACCCTGTGGTGTGGAGGGCTGGATGAACAGTAGATGGTGGAGGGGTGCCCGTGGAGGGGTGGTTGAACAGTAGCCGGTGGAGTAGCGCGCGGTGGAGGCTGGATGAACAGGAGCCCGTGGAGGCTGGAGGAGGTCGACGGTAGCCCGTGGAGGATGGAGGAGGTCGATGGTGGAGATGAACAGTATCCCGTGGAGTCCCGTTTTGCGGTACGCCACACCCCCCCCCCCCCGTTTCGACCGTGGCGCTCCAACACAAGTCCGTTTCTTCTGTTTTGCGGTACGCCGCACCCCTCCCGATCAACAGGACCCTCGTTTCGATCGTAGGAGGTCCGTTTCCTCCGTTTTGCGGTACGCCACACCCCTCCCGATCAATAGGACCCCCGTTTCGACCGTAGGAGGTCCGTTTCGTCCGTTTTGCGGTATGCCACACCCCTCCCGATCAACAGGACCCCCGTTTCGACCGTAGGAGGTCCGTTTCGTCCGTTTTGCGGTACGCCACACCCCTCCCATTCAACAGGACCCCCGTTTCGATCGTAGGAGGTCCGTTTCCTCCATTCTGTGGTACGCCAGGCCTTGTTTCCATCGCCTGTTCCGTCCAAGCCGGTTGGCTCCCACGCGTTCCGTTGCCTCCCGATGAACATGACGCATTCCGTTGCCTCCCCATGAACACGACGCATTCCGTTGCCTCCCCATGAACACGATGCATTCCGTTGCCTCCCCATGAACACGAGCCCTTGCCATACGTATGCGCAACTAGGCGTTCGAGACCCCGCCCGTATGTACACATACGTGGCCGTATTTTCTTTCTTGCACCCTAGCCGCTGTACGTACGTGTACATGCTATGTGCGCGCCTTACTACGACACGTGCGCGCCTCTACAACAACAAGTATGTACGTACACGTTCGCGACCAGAATGACAATGCTACGTACGCTTCGACCAGGTGGGTCCCGACTGTCAGGCAGTTCCTTGCGTGCGAAAATGTAGTTGGTGGGTCCGAGCAGTCAGAGGGGCGAATCGTTTGTTTTTTGCCCGGACGCACTTTCTTTGCGTGTGAAGATGTAGCTGGTGGGTCCCAGCAGTCAGGGGGGGGAATCATTTTTTTTGCCCGGACGCCCTTCCTTGCGTGCGAAGATGTAGCTGGTGGGTCCCAACAGTCAGGGGGGCGAATCGTTTTTTTTTTGCCTGGACGCACTTCCTTGCGTGCGAAGGTGTAGCTGGTGGGTCCCAGCAGTCAAGGGGGAAACGTTTTTTCGCAAAATACGGTGGCCCGTTCGGTGGGTCCCCACTGTCAGGTGGAGGAATAATTATTTTGCGCGTAATAAGGAGGGACTTCCTTGCTGCGGCCGTGGACCCAGCTGTCAGCCTCTCCACGTATAGTCGACGTCCGATGGAAGTCGTTCCTTGACCACGTTGACCACGCCCCGCCGAGAGCACCACGGCGGTGGACGACGGCGAGGCCTAGGAAGGGGACGACTCGGAGCCGGGGAAGATGCAGCAGTGGATGCCCACGCGAAGAGGAGTACGAGGGTTCACTGGTTCGGCTGCGGTGTAAGGCTGCTGTCGCCGTAGATTAACAGGGGGTGTGGGTGAGTAGAGGGATGGCCTGGCCAGCGGTGGGAGTAGTAGGGGGCGGTGAGGCCTCCGCGGCATCACAGCCAGCCACGGGAGGCAGGAGCACGCGGCACGACCGATGCTGGTTTGGGCGGCTGGAGCAAGAAGACCAGAGGTTGAAGAAGCACTACAACCGTTGGATGAACATCGTACGGTAACAGGAGCTAGAATCGTTCATATTGACTAAGTTGACAAAGCCCTCCGTCCCCGTCAACTTGGTAGGCCCACAAGTCAGCCTCCCAGTATGCTGGGTTCCAGCTGGCAGGGGGAGTATTCATTTTTTTGTGCATAATAAGGAGGCACTTCCTTGCGTGCGAAGATAGTTGGTGGGTCCGACAAGTCAGCGGGGGGCACGTTTTTTTCGCGAAATACAGAGGCCCATCCGGTGGGTCCCAGATGTCAGGTGGAGGAATCATTATTTTGCGCGTAATAAGGAGGCATTTCCTTGTGTGCGGTCGTGGACCCAGCTGTCAGCCTCTCCACGCACAACCTACTTTCGATGGTGTCGTTCGTTGACCACGTTGACCACGCCGCGCCTAGCGCATCACGACGGCGAGGCCCCGGACAGCAACGAGCCGGAGATGGGAAGACGTGGGAGTAGAGTCGCAGACGGAGAGGTGTACGAGGGTTAACTGGTTCTAGTGCGGTGAGGTTCGGCAGTCGGTGGAGAAGAACAGGAGGTGTGGAGGGTTGGAGGGATGGCCTGGCCAATGGTGGAGTAGCGCATCATAGCGAAGCGTGCTAAGCAGAGCCGCTAGCAGCAGGAGGCGGGAGGTGGTCCCGACGGCGCTGGAGGAAGAAGACGAGAGATTGAAGATGGATGCCGGCCATTGGATGTAAATCCAATGGTTAACATGTCAGAATTATTTGTTGACTAAATTTACAACGACTTGCGTTGGCTTCGACCTATTGGCCCACATTTCAGCCTCCAAAAATGTGGCACGTATTCAACCCATTTTTTCAGAATTTACAGTCTTTTTTTTGCGCGGTAGAATTTACAGTCAATTTGATCTTGTTTTTTTGAATTACAGCCATTAGCTGGGCTGGGTGAACAATTAATGTAGCTTTCATGCGACCCATTTATTTTATTTCCTAAAAGTTTACAGGCCATTTGCACTTTATCTAGATACACGATTTTGCCGGGCTGATTCTAATTATAATGTTGGGTTGGGCCAGCAATGTTATCAAGAAATAAAAAAGGGCTGAGCATTTTGTTATAAATATATTTAAATAATAAGTGATATTATTACGTTCGTCCTTAAATTTTACCAAGCTTTTGTACACAATCACTAGGATTTTCGTGCCAAAACAAATCAGGATTTTATTTGTTAAGAAATTATTTTTATAAGTTAATAAGATGTGGGATATTGTTTTCTTACATATATAAGTATCTGTTATATATATGATGACAATAAAAATAATATGTAATAACATATAAAATAATTTAAATATATATAATATAGTTAAAAGGGAAACATAAGTTGTACCTGGCGTTCCTATTCTTATATAGAAAAATAGAACAGACCGCTGTGTTTTCTTCAAAAAAATACATAAATTGGGCTGCCAAAAATAAAACCTTGGATGGGAGGTCCATAGGCCGGTCGATACATGACGGCCCTAAGAAAATACAAACAGGCCCTCCCATCCGAGGTCATGGGCCGCACATGTTAAAAATGAAAGCCTAGACGGGGCAGCCCAAAACCACGTCCAACACTTGCCAAAACTCCGTCCCTCGTTTTCTCTTTGTTTCGCACACTCAACATTGTGTGGGCATTTTGACTGTGCATCATATGAAGATGTGCTATGCATGAATGTTGATCAGCATGATGTTAACTGGCTGGTAGTTCCATTTTCGACCACGAATAAAACTTCCAACATGATGTTAACCCTGTTTGAAAAGGCCGTGTTAATATAAATGCTCTGCCTCTGAAAGTTGCAGTTTCTTATCTGAAACTGAACTTGCAGTTTCTTATCTGAAACTGAAACTTGCAGTTTCTTCTCGTCTGCACTTTTATACTCCTATGAAACTACATTTTTTTAAGTGCTAAAAATAGATCTCTAAAATTCATAAAATTCTTCATATGCTCAATACTGCAAATTTGAAATTCAAAAGACATTCATATCTGGAAGTACTCTCAAAATACACAACACAAAACACAATTCACAACCTGCAAATACTGACAACCCTAAGCTCCTCCTGACAATTCACAACCTGCCCGATTATTGGGCTGGGGGGCAGTCCCCTCCTATTCCTCGGTGATAGACAGCCGCCCCGTGAGACGATGTGAACAGCGGGGAAGCGTCTTTGGACCAACTGCTTTTCTCCTCTTGCAGTTGGGTTCGGTCGATGAAGACTCCACCGGCTTGCTCTGGCAGGACACCCTCACAAATGGCACCCTGTAGATGCTCGATCCTTCAAACTCTGGTGGATGCTCCATTTGGGATCGATACTCCCACCACCGCTCCCTCACGATCGGATTCGGTGAATCTGTTTGCTCCATGGCCCAGAGGAGCTGCTCTATGTACTCCGGCGCGAGTACCTCCGGGAGTATCGCCGCCTTTTCGCTCTGTTGCAGATATTTGGCCATGGATGTCGCTGTCGCCGCTAGTTGGTCCTTGTTGTCAAACCAAGACTGTATCTCCAACATCCTAGCTAGCTTCACAGGGTCGCCGTCTGCGATCCTCACGTATCGGTTGTACTCCTCCATCGATCTACTTATCCACAGCACCTTCACTCGCCGGCGGTGGTTTTTGAATGGAAGAGGAGAGGAGCGGTGCTGGTTTTGGATTAGAACGGGAGAGGAGCGACGCTGGTTTTGGACTGGAATAGGAGAGGGGCGGTGGTTTTGAAATGGAATAGGAGAGGAGCGGCGCTGGATTTAGATTGGAACAAGAGAGGAGCGACGGTGGATTTACATTGGAACAGGAGAAGAGCGGAAGAGCGGCGCTGGTCTTGGAAGTATTTTTTTGTTGTTTTGTGTATTTTGGGTCAAAGTTTGACCACGTACTGTATGTGACAAGCAAAATGTGAATGCATGTCACCAAAAATTGTATCGTTTGGTTCGTATCTGAATGTACTTTAAAATTATATTATTTTTGCAACGTATAACATATATTTTATGTGCGAAAATCATGGTCAATTATGACCCAGAATAAAAGGGAGACTAGTTAATGTGGGGTCGCTTTCTTAATTGAAGGGTAAATTGATTTTGATTTTGATCCAGTCATAGCGCGCCGGCCCTCTCGCCCAATCCTAAATCGCTGCCACACGCTCCTCTCCCTCTTCTCCATTGCAAAACCACCTCCTCTCCTCTCCATCATCTCCATTCCAAAACCACCGTCTCGCCTCTCCCTCTTCTGATCTTCTCCATTGCAAAACCACCTCCTCTCCTCTCCATCATCTCCATTCCAAAACCACCTCCTCTCCTCTCCATCATCTCCATTCCAAAACCACCTTCTCGCCTCTCCCTCTTCTGATCTTCTCCATTGCAAAACCACCTCCTCTCCTCTCCATCATCTCCATTCCAAAACCACCTCCTCTCCTCTCCATCATCTCCATTCCAAAACCACCTCCTCTCCTCTCCATCATCTCCATTCCAAAACCACCGTCTCGCCTCTCCCTCTTCTGATCTTCTCTCCATTGCAAAACCACCTCCTCTCCTCTCCATCATCTCCATTCCAAAACCACCTCCTCTCCTCTCCCTCTTCTCTATTGCAAGACCACCGTCCCTCCTCCCATCTTCCAAAGCTAGCACCGGACCACTCAGAACGACATCTATGGAGAGGATGCAGCAACGAATCAGGCAGATCGCCGGCAGCGACCAGGCAAAGTTAGCCAGGTTGAAGGAGATCCTTAGTTGGTTTGACAATGAGTGGGAGATTTCTAGGATGGTGCGGGCCATGTGGCAATGTATGCGAAAGAGCGAGACGGCGGTGATGAGCGCGGCGATGTACATGTACTCCTCGGCGGTAGTCACGCCGCAGTCCTCCAAGTTCATCGAGTATCTCCTATGGGCGATGGAGCAGACAGATTCGCCAGAGGCGACAGTCAGGCGGAGGTGGTGGGCGTACAGGTCGAAGCTCGAGCACCCAGAGGATAATGAATCGATTGAGTATGGTGTGCCATTCGTGAGGGTGCAGAGCCAGCCGGAGCCACATGAGTATTTGTTCTCCCACCGCAAGAGGAGGCGGGATGGCGCGACGTCGCTTCCCCAACGTTCTCCACGGTTCCCTCGACGCTCGCCTCGTTTCAACGGAGGCGGTAGGGTTTAAGGTAAGCTTCGCACTAACCTAATCTTCCACCTGCTCATGCTTACAATCAGTGTGACAGCTAATGAAAATCATGCTTACAATCAGTCTCTGAGTACTACGCCAATCACCCTAAAATAGCGCTGGACCTTTGGGTCAAAGTTGTGACATAGTGTACAAATAAAGAAAAATAGATTGGTGCTTCTTTCAGAAAAGAGTACTCCCGAGAAAACTGCCAATATAAGCTACTAGTATTTGGTTAGAGGATTTGCTGCCGAGAAAGATCTGTCCACAGAGAGCGCCACACATCCCACTGGTTGTGGTGGATGCCAATGCGTGCATGCAGCATGGTTGGTGTCGGTAATTTTTACTTGGCACACCTCGCACTCTGCATATATGCCGGTTCCATACGTACATTTGTGCAGTTCCACCAAAATGCAGCTGAATAACCCTGTTTGCACAGATAATGAAAAGGCATGATTACATTATAGTGGCACTAGTTGATGAAACACACAAAAAAAATAGAAGAAAATATTGCGATAGTATCATAGTATGCCATGCTGCGAGGGCAAGATGGGCCCTGCGATGCCTCATACGGTACGCCACATACTGGACATCGTCCCAAGTCTCCCAGATACACCTTCTGCTAGTGATGAACATCAGTGTACAGTAGTAGTACAAGGAGGCGCCTTGAGACATTAAAATCTCTATTTTTCTACATATCAACTAAACTTAAGCACCCCAGTTTGCAGAAACGCTTAAACATTAACAATGGGACTAGTTGATGAAACATACTTTAACAAAGAGAAGCACTTTCTTTATCTACATTGGAAATGAAATGATAGAGATGACACTCGCTCTATTTTAACTGTATTATTACTTCATTTTATCAGTGACACTAGGGTAGAGCAGGTGGCAAACAAGGTGTACCGTGCGTCGCAAGGATGGAGGCCGGGGGTGCTTAGACTGGGATGCTGAAGCTGGCTCTTTCAGTCACCAACATGGATGATTCAATTCATGGGACCTTTTGGTGCAGTTCACCTAAAATGAAGCAATGTCCCGTGAGCTAGCAGCTTCTTCTTCAATTTTTTTTTTAAAAAGGGCTCCAACCCCGGTTGCATTTCCATCAGAAAACGAAACCCACAGAGCTTCTTCTTCATTAGTTGCAATAAAATTGAGCAACATCAAGGTTGGTTGTGAAGCTCCTGGAATGCTCAACTATAATTTGGATATCATTTGTGCAGTTCAACTAAGATCGAGCGTGAAATGTATATCTCTGTTTGCACAAAAAAGGTGGAAAGGACGGTGACTAACAAGTAACAAGTGATGAAACATGCATCAAATGAAAAGAAGCATGTTCCTTATCTGAATGGCAATCCTACAAGGACAGTAGCAATTTCTAAAGCAGTGGCATTGCTATATATTAGTGTGGGCATCAGGAATAACTATGACAACCGTTAAATACGACATTACTTTGGGCACAGGAGAGTAGGCGGACCAGGACAGTTGCATTTCTAACGAAAAGAACCAACTTATCTTAATGGGAAATTTTAGCAGGACATGTAAAGAAGTGCCATTGATTCATATTACTGGAGGCATTACATTGAAAACAACATTGGTTTAACGTGTCCTTACTTTAACAGTGCGACTGCTACATTTTACCAGTGGCATTACATAAGAGTGGCTCGGGGCAACAAATATCAGAACAGGATATCTGGGTTGGTCCCATTTTTGTTCGGTATAGCCACCTTATACTATGTGAGGCTAGCAAATCTAGTGCTGGACTTACTCTGTTGACTTGTCCCCCAGTCCCCACTTTCTTTTCTTTTTCAACCAATAGATCGGGTTTATATTGAGTTTGTACTGCGTTTCCCTTTATTTCCCTATTAGACCTAGAGACCAGTTGGATAGCCAGTCTCTGCTACTTTTCGCCCCCATTATTTCCTCTTTTGACCAAGTCCTAGATTCAGGTAACAAATCCTCCCCCACCCCCACCCCATTTCTTCCTTGTTTGAACCAAGTAGTACTAGATTCGAGTGCATGAACTAGTTTTACCTCTTAAAGGTAAACAAATTAGGTGGTTTTCGAACAGCCGATCGATCCTATCTACGAGGGGGGCCTGAGAAATAGTAAAAGTTACAAATGCAGCAACGTCAGGAGCTCGGGAAGTACAGCAAGGCCGGTTTCGAAGGAAGTTATACCTGATGGTCGCCGGGATGTCGCTAGGTGGGCGGCGGGAGGCCGAATCTACCCACACTACGGCAGCGAGGAAGAAGGGGTCGGAAGCCCTCCCTCGCTAGCGGTGATTGGGAGAGAACGACAAGGCAGGCTGATCGGGACATGCCCAGCAGTGGGTAAGAGCCGTCGCCAAGGACGACCGCGTGAACGTTGCACCTTCTCACCTTCCCCGGCGGAGAGGATCCGGCTGGATCTGTGACCAGCGGTGAGCAGAGAGAGAGAGAGTGTGTGTGGCCACCGCTGTCATGTTTAGATCTTGAGAGGCCGAGACGGTGTGAAGAGAGCAACACTAGCAAGCAAGCACGGAGGCTCCTGCCTATATAGTGGAGTAGTACTTAGTTTTCTTTTGTCTACCGGAGCTAGCTTGACCTCGTCAATGACTGTCGAGAAGTCCTCATGCACGTGGCCCGGAGGCGCAGTTGTCGTCATTTTGATCTGAAGCGCCGGATTATAACATATAACACGAAAAAATGCCACATGGCAAGAAATCATAACCTCACTGCCCAAAGGAGACAACATGAATCCCGATGGACAAACTAGACGAGGAACAAAGCTCAAATTAAAGATAAACTCGTAGAAAAGGGGTTCGTCGATAGATGTCCTTATTAACATAGCCGGCTTGACCTAGATGGCAGCCAAGTAGTCACTGTTCATGCATGTGCCCCCAATGACTAGCCCAACTCAGTTGTTGCTGGTTAACCCTCGCAGTGATCCGAAGCACATGACACATAACTTTGCGAGATGACAAGAAACCTTTTTTTAGATTTCTCACCACAACTACAGCCATGTACAACACAGCGTGCACGATATGTAGACGATAGCCAATCCAGGCGTGTCTGCTGGAGTTTGGTCACATGCATGGACGAACTGATCTTCCGTGTCTTGCAGGGATCGTCCAGGCACCAACGTAGTACAACACTTCTCTAGTACTATCGCTCGTCTCCCTCTTCTATTAAGTCACCCGACTTGCGGGGCCGGGGAGTGTGCCTATGGTCGTGCGTGTTGTATACTCCGTACATGTGTACCACCGTTTTCTAGACGATTTGCTCCATGGCGTGGGCGCAATCCATGGATACAAAATTAGTATACTGTATACTATTTAAAAGTCGAGGGCAGGGCTTTTCCTGCCCGGTAGGCGGCGGGACAGTTCCGCCTAGTCGGTTCGACAGAGACGCTAGAAGACGAGGGAGTAGGCTGCTGCAAATGTAGGGTTGTGTGATTTGACAGCAAGTTACTGCTGGACAGGTGGGCCCCCGTGATTTGACTTGCCATTATCATTTTAACTGCGGCGCTACGACCGGCGTGAGTCTCCTGATTCCTGACCACCTCCATACAGGTGCCTCTCCCAATGCTACACCATGTAGTAGTAGAGGCTGGCTCTTGCATGAGAGCCCACTTCTCCACTTTTTCCTTGCCTCTCTTTCGTCCACATATGCAAAAATGCCATGTAAAGCGCACCCTCCATCTAGGTGTGTAAGTCATCTTACGAAAATCAAATAATCCCAAAACACTTAGGCGCGGTGCATTAACTTCTACCTTGTTTCTTGTTTCTTGATATATCAACCAATAAGAGATAAAGGGTGTGCATGCTTTTAATGACTTGAGACTATCAAACACGACATGCAGTGGTTAGTTCATTGCATGCAATACTACTAATTAGCAAATAAACGTTAATGCTTCCCGTTTTCTCCTCCTCCTTGGTCACGGTGCACAGCCTAAGATGACTTACTCACCTAGACGGAGGGAGTATTGTACTTACTTTCTCCTACATGTGCTTAAGCTTGCCACATAGGCATAAAGTCTGATGTGGCAAGTTAATCAAGAAGAGAGAGACTAGTTTGGTGACCCACGGAAGAAACGGTGCTAAGCACGTGTACCTAGGTGAAAAGACAATTTTGAGTCTATAGCTAATTAAATGAAGCAAACTTAGCAACACCATTTCATTGGAAGAGGTCACTCCTTGGCAAATGCAATAAATACTAGTACTCCCTGTGTCCTATTATATAAGAACATTTTTGACACTACACTAGCTAGTGTCAAAAACGTTCTTATATTATGGGACGGAGGGAGTACGAAGAAAGAGATAGAGGAGTAAAAAAACACTTTATAGCCAACCTTGTTATAGTATGAGTGACTAAGGATGACTATGTATGACATGCCAACATCAGATAGCCTAACGCACCGTGTTAAATCTCCAAGGGCACGACCACGCGAGCGACACGGCGGTCGTGGTAGGCGTGACCATGATACAGGCTGCTGGCAGCCCTTGGATCTGAGATCAAACGGTCGCATGCTAAGTTGCTGAAAATTTTAAGAATAACCCTCCAGGATAGGATATTCACCCATAGGTATAGAATCACGCCATGCAACTGTTCAATCTCAGATCCAAGGGCTCTCGGAAGCCCGTATCATGGGAGAATGGAAAGCCACTACCCTGCCGTTCGCACGCTGGCAGTTCGCTCCTACTCTTTCCCGCACGTCCTTTAATACTATGGTGGTTCGCTCCTGGTCGTCCTGTCCATTCACATTACGACAGTTCCACTAATCCTAACCCTCCTCCTAAATCCATGGAGTCCAAAATCTCCCCGATCGTCGGTGAGTACAAGGTTAGAACCATCACCGGCGATGAGTTCAACGTCATCTACACCCGTACTTCTGCGACGTTGAAAGGATGCCTTTCTCGCTTCAGATGCATGTTCAAAAACTCACATGATGAATGGGTCGCTGGGCTAGATGTTGAGTACACCACAGTCGTGGGACGAGAGAAGGATCTAAGGGACGAAGAGAGGAAGAAGCCCGCCGTGATCCAGGTTTGCGTACATAACATTTGCTTGGTCTACCACATATGCCATGCCGACGTTGAGTGCCAGTATTTTAAGGACTTCCTCGAGAGCAACCTAGTCAAATTCGTTACTGTAAACTTTGGTAACGACAAAGAAGTCCTGCGTCGGATAGGCCTCGTTGTAGGCAACACCTTCGACCTCCAAAAGAATCGGCTGGTGTCCTCTCGTCAGCCTTCAATGCTGACCCTGGCAGGAGCCATGGTTCATCCTTCGTACGGTAAACTAGAGAAACCCCCATACACGTTTCATCGTCATGCATGGCAGCGGAATGTACTAGATATAGACCACATCCAATACGCTGCAATGGATGGCTACCTTTGTTTCAATATCTTCAAGGGTTGGATGAAGAGCAACAGCCAGGTTGGTGGTTCAAGCAAAGAAGTATCGGCCAAGAGGAAGAGGGACAAGGACGAAGTCGAGGATGTGGACGAGGACTCCGAGTAAGGTGGCAGTGTCGTTGCTCATGGCGGTTCTAAACTTCTAATGCAGTGTCTACCGGATTAGTTGCATAGTTTAATTTCAGGTCTGCTTAGTTTAATTTGAGGTGTGTGTTGTGCTGAGCCCCCAGCAGAACTATGTTATGTTTCTTCTTGTTACTTTAACTCTTCAGTATGTACATACTAGTACTAGTATTTCTTTAATAGAATTTAGCACCCCAATTAAGCACGTACTAGCTTTTTTAATAGTACTATATGCATAATTTGGCGACGAGAGCTCTCTATATGTACCACCTTTTTTTAAAATTTCAATTTTTGCTCCATGGCGCAATCCATCGATAGTGGAGTACTACTGTACAGAAGTATACATTTTTTAAAAGGCTAGAGTACTGTTCATCACATATATATAGCCAGTTAAATTCTCAACCTAGAATGACGTGCATGCCATGTAGTAAACCGATCCGGAGGAAGTATAGTAAAAATGAGGTGATTTTACCCAGCGATCGGCGGGGGAGCATGGCCTGTCATGCGGTCCCACGTGTCATGATGTACCAAGGCGATGCGCGTGTCCCTCTTGAGGCAGAAGTAATACTAGTATGTGGTTTGAGTTGATTTCGAACCAAAGTGTGAAATAATGGTTGCTTCGTCCGTCTGGTAAGGTGCGGCATTGTGATTTGACGTCTCATTGCTCATTACTAACACTGGGCCGGTACGAGTGGGGTGCATCCCCCTGCTGTTCTGTACTGTTATTTCATGCTTGACACGTCGACCCGGTTGCACATGAGATGAACCCCACATCCTTTGTCAAAATAAACAACACCTCGATCAATGCATTTCACTCTTCCGTGCAACGGACGGGCACCTTACTTGCTCCTACAGGTGCTTAAGCTTGCCACATAGGCATAAAGTCTAATGTGGCAAGTTAATCAAGAAGAGAGAGACTAGTTTGGTGACCCAAGGAAGAAACGGTGCTAAGCACGTGTACCTAGGTGAAAAGACAATTTTGAGTCTATAGCTAATTAAATGAAGCAAACTTAGCAACACCATTTCTTTGGAAGAGGTCACTCCTTGGCAAATGCAATAAATACTAGTACTCCCTGTGTCCCATAATATAAGAACGTTTTTGGCACTACACTAGTGTCAAAAACATTCTTATATTATGGGACGGAGGGAGTACGAAGAAAGAGATAGAGAGGAGTAAAAAATACACTTATGGCCAACCTTATAGCCAACCTTGTTGTACTATGAGTGACTAAGTGATGACTATGTATGACATGCCAACATCAGATAGCCTAACGAACCGTGTTAAATCTCCAAGGGCGCGACCGCGCGAGCGACGCGACGGTCGTGGTAGGCGCGACCATGATATAGGCTGCTGGCAGCCCTTGGATCTGAGATCAAACGGTCGCATGCTAAGTTGCTGAAAATTTGCAGAATAACCCTCCAGGATAGGATATTCACCCATTGGTCTAGAATCACGACATGCAACCGTTAGATCTCCGATCCAAGAGCTCTCGGAAGCCCATATCATGGGAGAATGGAAAGCCACTACCCTGCCGTTCGCACGCTGGCAGTTCGCTCCTACTCGTCCCTGCACGTCCTTTAATACTACGGCGGTTCGCTCCTAGTCGTCCCGTCCATTCAGATTACGGTAGTTCCACTAATCCTAACCCTCCTCCAAAATCCATGGCGTCCCAAATCTCCCCGATCGGCGGTGAGTACAAGGTTAGAACCATCACCGGCGATGAGTTCGATGCCATCTACACACGTTCTTCCGCGGCGGTGAAAGGATGCCTTTCTCGCTTCAGACGCATGTTCAAAGACTCACATGATGAGTGGGTTGCCAAGCTAGATGTTTAGTACACCACGTCGTGGAACGAGAGAAGGATCTAAAGGACGAAGAGAGGAAGAAGCCGGCCGTGATCCAGGTTTGCGTGCATGACTTATGCTTGGTCTACCACATATGCCATGCCGACGTTGAGTGCCAGTATTTTAAGGACTTCCTCGAGAGCAACCTAGTCAAATTCGTTACTGTAAACTTTGGTAACGACAAAGAAGTCCTGCGTCGGATAGGCCTCGTTGTAGGCAACACCTTCGACCTCCAAAAGAATCGGCTGGTGTCCTCTCGTCAGCCTTCAATGCTGACCCTGGCAGGAGCCATGGTTCATCCTTCGTATGGTAAACTGGAGAAACCTCCATACACGTTTCATCGTCATGCATGGCAGCGGAATGTACTAGATATAGACCACATCCAGTACGCTGCAATGGATGGCTACCTGTGTTTCAATATCTACAAGGTTTGGATGAAGAGCAACAGCCAAGTTGGCGGTTCAAGCAAAGAAGTATCGGCCAAGAGGAAAAGGGACAAGGACGAAGTCGAGGACGTGGACGAGAACTCCGAGTAAGGTGGCAGTGTCGTTGCTCATGGTGGTTCTAATGCAGTGTCTACCGGAATAGTTGCAAAGTTTAATTTTAGGTATGTTTAATTTAATTTGAGGAGTGTGTTGTGCTGAGCCCCCAACAAAACTATGTTATGTTTCTTCTTGTTACTTTAACTCTTCAGTAATTCCATACTAGTATTTCTTACATTTCATCTTTTAGTTGGTATAGTACTACCACTCGTTTATTCACATTATGTATGTACAATATATATGGCCAACATCATATAGCCAGCAGTTTAGTTGTCGAAGAATTTCAGGGTGCTTAGTTTTGTCAAAGAATTCCAGGGTGCTTAGTTTTATTTGAGGGGTGGGTTGTGCTGGACACCATTATTGTGACTAGCCTTTTTAATAGTACTATATGCATAATTTGGCGATGAGCGCTCTCTATATGTACCACCTTTTTTTTAATTTGAAGTTTTGCTCCATGGCGCAATCCATCGTTACTACTGCTGTACAAAAGTATACATTTTTTAAAAGAGGGCGGGGCAGTCTATCTTGGTCGGTTTCATGAGAGGCGAGGGCCTTTGTGATTTGACGGCTCACTACTGCTGGAAGGCGGGGCCTTGTGATTTGACTGCTCGTATAAATGCGCCGACGACCTGATCGAGGAGGAGCAAAGAACCGTGCAGTATACTCAAGTTTTCCACTAGAGTAGTACTGTGACAGAGGAGCACGAAACACGCAGCCCAGTGCCATATGGCGATAAAAATGATCTAATTTGCTAGTCATCTCATTGTTAGTATTGTTCTATTCATTCCCTCAAAAAACAAAAACCATTATTCTATTCATGCCTCACAGAGAACGTGACATATGCGGCAAAACACCCGAAGCGAAAGATGAAACACAGCAGCAAATGATCTAATTCGCCGCGGAGTCGTAACTGCTTCTTCATCGCCTCCACGACCTCCATCTCCTTGCGCGTCTCCTCCGCCATCTTCTTCATTCTGTCCATGACGTAGGATTTCTCGACGCGAGCCTTCGTCATCTGTTCCACGGTCGCATTACGTACCTTGACAGCAGCTGGGTGCTCGATGCGGAGCTTCGCCAACTCCTCCTTCTGTTCCATGATGAGGGCCTGCAGCATCTTCATCGAGGAACTACTATTCTCATGTAGCTTCTTGTAGCCGGCGTTCTTCTCCTTCAACAGGTCGATCTCATGGCAGAGCTTCGCCTTGTCCTCCTGAAGTCGCAGGATTTCGTCGGTCGCCTTCTTCTCCGAGGCAATGCTCTTCTTCAGCAGCATCACCAAGCCGGCGGTCAACTCCCCCTGCTGATTGAGCTCAGCGGACATGTCATCGAGGCTCTCCTTCAGAAACTCCGTCAAGCCTTGGATGAACTCCTTCTGCTTATTGAGGTGCTTATTGAGCTGATCGGGCATGCCGTCGAGGGATAACGACTCCAGCTCCGCCAGCTCGGCATGTTCGCCTCCGCGGCTAGGGCGCTCCTGGGAGCCATCGCCTGCGCGTGCGACATCTTTCGAGGTCTCTGCGTGGCGGCGAGCCCTCTCTTTTTTTCTGCAGCCTTGGTTGCCGCTCCCTTGTTACGAGTAGTTCTCGACCTAGAGCTCTGCTCACCGGCCATGGCAACGATGGACGAAGAAGAAGCACTTATGAGGAGGAAAGGTAGAGTAATTTTCGGTTAGGTAGTTCCCCTTTTTATAACCTAAGTACTAGCACTAGTAGTACTAATACCTACATAGTGGGAACACGTTCAAGTTTGGTACGTAGTACTAGTAGGTGTGAGAAGGCTTTCGAATGTGATGGGAACAAGGTAAAGATTAATTGATGGTTTTGGTTTCGAGGCCCGAAACGGCTCCCGGTGAGTTTAGTGGAACATAAATTTCAAGTAGACTACACTGCTCACATGCGTAAATATTATGTTACTGTCAAAAATTGGCACAAAATACGAAGGAGACCAATGGAAGTACTACTAGCAACCCACAATTTAACTACCCGCATTCGCGCAGTGGAGTAATAATGTCTTTCTTTCGCCCTCACGTCCACTCAATTTGCATGCGCTGTATTAATTGACCATCAATGAAGTGAACGACTTTACACGCGTCAAATTATCACATGGGGTGGATCTTGGTACAAAATTGCGTCCGCCCGTGTACCCGCGTGTGTGTGCGAGGGAATGAGTGCGTGCGTGGAGTGCGTGCACATCTTCGCTTCATGCATGTACCGCCAGTATGGCTCAGGGAGGACGAGTACATTCTTCTAGAATGAACAGCACGTCACTGTGATCAATCCACGCAAGGAGGTCGCGACAACGCCTCCACATGTGCCACGTGGCTTCATGAACTGTAAGAGAGACACTGTGTAGCGTGCCATTGGTATTCTAATTTACGTGTTTTGCACATACTCGAAGTACTAGTAATTTACACGTGCATTGCACGCATTAGATTTTGCAACCAAATTATGAATAAATACCACACTATAGCATGTAAGCTCTTAGTCATATATGCGTTATGTAGCCCTTCGTTTAATTCTTATAGTTCATCTCATTCAAAATCAAATTAGTTTTTATAAAAAAAGCTAAGAACGCGTGAATAGGAAAAACATGGGATTATAGTGGAATGTCGTATTGAATCCTACAGGATTGTACAAGTGTTTGATTGTGCATAGAAAAAACGCAGAATTCTTTCAAAGAGGCTTGAGTGGATGGGATGTTTCCTATGAAATCTAGTGCAAATGAATCAGATGGAAAAATTCCTATGGTTTACAATCCTACGAATCAAACAACCAAGATAGGAAAAATTCCTAATGATTAGAATCCTCCAAAATTCCTTTGAGAATCCTTTGAATCAAAGAAGCCCTTAATCTATTTTATGATTCATGGAATTGTGCGTTGTAAAGCATAAAGTAAAAACAAATAATGGAAATTCAACTAGAAAAAAAGTTTGGGCAGTTATGATACGGAAGATTCTAGAACAAAAGAGAACCACTGTTGTTTTGAGGTTTGTGCATTATGCTTAAGTTCAACTATGGAGTCTGCTAGATTGTACATGTGGCAAAATCCGGTGGGGGGCTAGAAGATGGTACGGGGATCCGAGTGGAGGGAGACTATGAAGGAATGCACAAGTGCGAGATCGATATTTAGAGAGAGGGGGCGAACACGTGAGCTGTTGCACGCAGTGGCGGAGCCATGAAAAATAAATGAGCTAGGGGGCCAAGCATTGCTAATCCTTTACGAGGAGGGTCAATTCATGAAATTAAACCTTTTTTAGCAGCAATTGTCTAATGATCACATTCATATTAGCCTCGATATATAGTGATGTTAGGGGGGGGGGCAGGGCCCATACTGCCCCCTGTCTTCGCCATTCTGCACGCATTTGAGAGATGAAGCGGAAGGCATGGATGATGAGAGGGGGACGTTAGATATATAATTAATGTGGGTGTATTAGCTATGTATGTTAATCCTATATAGAGAGGTATAGATTGATCGATGTGGACGTGGGAGAGGTATAGATTGATCGATGTGGACGTGGGAAAGAGGGTGAGACCTCACTGGATATATCGATTGATCGGTTTCTGTGCAAAACTATGAAAGACCTAGCTATATACACACATACATAGAGGAACATCGATCGTTGCACATGCACACGTAAGAGATAAAGAATGCTCGGTATGAGGGAGAGGGGGGTGTGTGTGGGTGTGTGCCATCATGGGAGACCGACCTAAAGAAAAAGATTGCATGCGTGCGATAGATAATGCCGACTGGTAGTGTGTGTGCATGCATGCACGAGAGAAAGTTAGTGGTACAATTATAAAGAGAAGACTATTGTGTGGGTGTAAAAGAATAGGTGAGGTCATAATCAATGTAAAGTTGAATTCAAATATTTGAATAAGAGATCCTGATGTTTGAAACCCATGCATGCATGAATATAACGGAGATCCGCGTGGTGTGCTTTGGAAACGAGCATGTTGTAATGTATACACATTGAACAAGGTCAGACTGATTTGAATTTGAGATACCGATGGCAGACATCATTTGCCCATGTCGCATCCGTGCATGTAATTGGAGATGATGGGCGGCTTTTGCATCACATATCTATATCTATACCCCTATATATATTATATTATATATTTTTTTATTGTGAGCGGGTAACTTTAACTTTGAAAGATGATCGTTGGATGAGGTGAATCCGAAGGTCCAAAGATGGCAAATTTGAGCACTATTGGCCGTTGGATATCATCTAGATTCCACCAGATTTCGCCACATGTATAATCTAGAAGACTCCATGGTTGAACTTAAGCATAATGCACAAACATCAAAACACAAGAACTTCTTATTTGTTCTAGAATCTTCCGTATCATAATTGCCCAAATGTTTTTCTACATGATTTGCCATTATTTGTTTTTACTTTATGTCTTACATCGCACAATTCCATGAATCTTAAAATAGATTTGCTTTCTTATAAAAACTAGATGATTTTGAATGAAATGAACTATAAGAATTAAACGAACATCTACATCATGCATATATGACTCAAAGCTTGCATGCTATAATGTGGTATTTATTCATAATTTGGTTGCCAAATCTCATGCGTGCAATGCACGTGTACCTTACTCTAGTCTAAATGGTGTTTGTGTGTGTTGTGCGTGTTGAGGTGCAAATTATCTTTCTTTTGGGTACACGTTAAGCTTGTTCTTCCGAAATTTCAAGCCGCGCCTTGTTATGCCAAAAATTGAAGCTAGCGTCTCTGTCTATCGTGCTGCGAAACTCCCGCCTCTTCAACCCGCGCCTTGTTAGCCCGAAATATATAAGATATATCTTTGTCTCGTTGTGCTCCAACAACTCCCTCCATCTCAATCCACGCCTTGCTATTCCGAAATTACAATGCGCGCGGAAACTCCCACCTCCTGCGAAATCCCGACAAGCGAAATGCCCGTGGTACCCCTGAACTGAAAGAACCGCCTCAAATCGGTGGGGGGTACTTTCGTAACTTACCCCACATTTTGGACAAGCGCATCTCTAAGGCATGGTTCCCCACTGCCATCCCATCCGCCCACCCATTCGTACACCGAGGCCGCGAAAACCCGCGACGAAACCCCACACCCTGCTCTGTCTGCCACCCAGCCGGAGCTTCTTCCCCGACGACGTCATCCACAGCAACACCTCGACGTCCCTCATCCACCGTACCGGATGAGGATCCGTCGTCGATCTCATCGTCCCGCCGGTTCAGCCACCCCGTTCTCCACCTCCAAGGAGCTGCCTCGACGTCCCCCTCGTCTTTCGCGCCACCTCCATTCCCACACCGCCGTCTTCACCTGCACCACCGGAAGAGCATCATCATCACCGTTTCCTTGGATGAAGCTGCGGCCTAATCGGCGCCACCAAAGAGGTTGTACACTAATCGCCACATTTTCTTCTTGATTCGATCTCACGGTGCTGTTGGCGCTCGGTCCCGAGCCGACACAGCGCGGCTCCATCCACGGCGGCGTCACCGGCCACTTCCTCCACGGGTCGCTTTCTCGGCGGCGACGTCCACATTAGTAGGAGCTGCTGCTGCTTTAGCTCTCGCTCACGCTGCTGCTCTGCTCTTGCTCTCGGTCCCCTGCCTGGTCTACTCTTGCTCTCGCTCTTGCTCTTGCTTGCGATGCTGCTCCGATTTGGCTACACTTCAGTCGACTGAATCGACTTTTGGGTCAGTCGATTTCCAAGGGGTGGGCTCGCCGGGGTGAAGGAAGAACCAGCCGCAGCGGGGAGGGGGGTTCGCCGGAGAGGTACCCCACTATCTATCTTAGGGTTCAGGATGGGGGCGGTGGTCGCCGGCGGTGGCAGGGCGTTGGCGGGGCGGTGGCGTGGGGATCGCCGGAGAGAAAGCTCGGCACGGGGGGCCTAGAGGGATGGCCAGGGCAGTGGCAGACCGGTGGTGGGGAGTGTTTTCGGGGCGGGCGGGGTGGCGCACCTCCGGCCGTGGGCGGCGGGGGGCTGATGTTTGGCCGGTGGTGGTTGGCGGCTCAGAGGGGGCGGAGGTTGAAGATGAACCGTAGGCCCTTGATTTCGTATCCAACGGCTGCAAAATCGACTGACGTGTAGCCTCACCTTGCTAGTGCGTTCAGTTTCGACAGCAAAATTCAGTTTTGATAGCAAAATTCAGTTTCGACAGTTAGGTTCAGTTTCGACAATTAAGTTCAGTTTCGACAGTTAAGTTCAGAGATGAGCGGCTGATGTATTTTACATCTAGCACTTTGTGGTTATGTATTTTACGTCATGTATTGGAGATGCTATAAGAATTCCACTCAGGTTAACGTTGTTCGTTGTCTCTCTTGTCCTGCTTTAGCCTCGGCGTCGTACAACTCACCGGAGCTACTCCAACGACGAAACCCTCCATCACAGCGGAGCAGTACCTCGGGCTCCATCTCCAGAGGCCTAAGATCTTCTTCCCCTCCTCCGACAGCAAAGTCAGCCGGAGCATCCTCACCGGCCAACCCAATCACGCTGAGATCGACATGGCTTCGCCAAAGAGGTTGTACACTTGTTGCATCTCTTTTTTACTCTACATGTTATATATATTGTCCACTGAGCACACGGATTTGTTCCTTTAGTGTCTCCTTGAAACAAAAAACGTAGGAATTTTAATTTTCACTTGTCCTCCTTTTCAAATTCCTATTCATGAAGCACAAGACTAAGAGATAGTAGCATAATAGCATTATAACCGTACATTTTCTTGTGGTTTGACTTAATCTCACCATGCTTCTTTGCATCTTGTGACCTTCCAATTGTTGTGAATCAAACACCCAGATTGGCAGAAATCCTGTGTTTTTAAATTCTCTGTTTTGCACGTGCATTCCTACCCTATTCCTGTCTATTTCCTATCCCTGCATTGTTAGAATCCTCAAATTCAAACAAGCCCTTACTCAATTACTTCCGTTACAGATATGTGTCAAGGAAAACCTTGTGTGGTTTGTCCTGCTCCTGCGGTGCTGTGTTCCACCCCAGCTCAGCTGCTCCAACGACGGAAGGGTTCACCACAGCAGGGATCCGCTCTCCAGACTGTCTTTCGCCGCCTCAGATCTTCTTCCCCGCCGCCGGCAGCCACGACAACTGCATTACCATCATCAACTGAGCAGATGACCTTGAGGACTACACGGGTCCGCAAGAGAGGTCGCACTCTTCCGTGTCTGCTTACGTTATGCGTCGCTTAATATGATGACATGCTACATTATCATCGTGTTCACCTATTAGACTCCGAGTCAGGTCCAAACTAATGCTGAAACTTGAGTTTTTAAATGGTTGTGGGGTACATATTGGGGCAGCAATCAGTACTATCTGTCTACTATCTGGTTAATCTCTGGTGTCTACTATGAGTTTCATGTTGGGTGCAAACAAACATTAAAGGAGACATTATCTGTATTTTTTAACTACAGCTATTATCTGCCTGCTATCATTGGTTTTGGGTCTATCCACAGTTTGCTACCATCACTCTGGATTTGTGCATGCACTCCTTACATAATCTCACTATGTTTTATTCCTATGCATGCCAGTTATTGTACACAATGGAACTGATCATGTAGAGCAAAAGAGACGAGCCTTGCATGGCAATAAAATTTCATCCAGACGTCATTCCATGGTGGGCGCAAAGGTAGCCCCCCCTCCACCCATTTCGGATCGTAATCAAGAGGAAGATAACTGTTCTGAGGGGGATTCAGAAGGAGAAGACCACTCTTATTTACCCCATGAGGTCTTCGCTCTAACTTGGCATGCTGATGTTGGTAATATCATGCATATGGTGCCTTGCATTGCTTACTGTATACATTAAAGATATCATCTGCTTAGGTTAGACATGCTTTGTGTCAATGCCATCTGTTTTGTTTCTTTAACGTATATGTGAATCATGCAATGCCATCTTGTCTAGCCAGGCATCATATATGTGAATTTTGCAATGCCACCCTGGTTAGCCAGTCATCTTATATGTGAATTATATCATGCCATCATTTTTTTATTATGTGTCAAATTTTTCAACAATTTTAGTACATTCAATTACTCTTCCTGTGCATCAGCCATTCGGCACGGTCATGGAAAAATCTGGAGTGGAAACAAGGTCTTCAGAGCTGACAATGCTATCTGAGGAAGAGCATGTCTTGCTGGTTACCGATAGCTCCTCAGAGGAGGATTCAAAGACAGATGACCTGTCATATTTCCCCCCTGAGGTGCATGCCCTAACTTGGCAGGGTTATGTTACTCATATCGTGCGTATGGTATCTTGCATTGCTATGTCATTTGCTTAGTTTAGACATGCTTTGTGTGAATGCCACCTGTTTAGTGTCTAATTACCATATATGTGAATTGTGCAATGCCATTGAGGGAGTCCTGGACTAGGGGGTGTCCGGACAGCCGGACTATCATTGTCCGCCGGACTCCAAGACTACGAAGATACAAGATTGAAGACTCCGGCTCATGTCCGGATGGTACTTTCCTTGGCGTGGAAGGCAAGCTTGGCGATACGGATATGTAGATCTCTTACCATTGTAACCGACTCTGTGTAACCCTAGCCCTCTCCGGTATCTATATAAACCGGAGGGCTTTAGTCCGTAGGACAACATACATTACAACAATCATACCATAGGCTAGCTTCTAGGGTTTAGCCTCCTTGATCTCGTGGTAGATCTACTCTTGTACTACCCATATCATCAATATTAATCAAGCAGGACGTCGGGTTTTACCTCCATCGAGAGGGCTCGAACCTGGGTAAAAACATCGTGTCCCTCGTCTCCTGTTACCATCCGCCTAGACGCACAGTTCGGGACCCCCTACCCGAGATCCGCCGGTTTTGACACCGACATTGGTGCTTTCATTGAGAGTTCCTCTGTGTCGTCACCGATAGGCTTGATGGCATCTTCAACCAACAACGCCATCCAGGGTGAGACTTTTCTCCCCGGACAGATCTTCGTATTCGGCGGCTTTGCACTGCGGGCCAATTCACTTGGCCATCTGGAGCAGATCGAAAGCTACGCCCCTGGCCGTCAGGTCAGATTTGGAAGCTTAAACTTCACGGCCGATGTCCGCGGAGACTTGATCCTCGACGGACTCGAGCCACAGCCAAGCGCGCCGCACTTTGACGACGGGCATGATTTAGCTCTGCCACCGAACAGTGCCTTGGTGGCCGCACACGGATCCACTCCGGCCATTGGCCCGGAGCCAATCGCCTAGATCGAGGGCCGGTGGATAGACGCCGCCCTGGGGGCTTCAACATCCACGGCGATGGAGCCGAACACTAATCTTGTCCCCTGCGAAACTCGTGATTCCGAGGCGCCGGACTCCTCGCCGGACTCCGAACCTCCCGCGCCCCTACCAATCGATCCGGATTGGGCGCCGGTTATGGAATTCACCGCCGCGGACATCTTCCAATGCTCCCCTTCGGCGATATCTTAAATTCGCTGAAGCATCTCTCGCTATCCGGAGAGCCCCTGGCCGAACTACGGCCAGATGTTGGGACGCGGACGACGAAGAAATTCAGAGCCACCCACCACCCCACTTTCGTAGCCACCGTCGACGATCTAACCGACGTACTCGACTACGACTCCGAAGACATCGACGGTATGGACGACGATGCCGGAGACTATCAAGAACCAGTGCCTACAGGACACTGGAAGACCACCTCGTCATACTACATATATATGGTGGACACCCCAAAAGACGGGAGACGGCGAAGAAGCAACGGAGGCCGATTCCTTAAAGAAACAGCCAAGCGCCGACATCAGCGGCGCCGCTCTAAATCCCGCCACATCAAGAATAGAGATTCCGGCACAGGAGACAATAACATCCTAAAAGCGCCGAAGACAACCCCCTCCAGCACGATCCAGCGCGGGAGGAGGCAGAAGCAAGCCCTCACGAGAGGGCGGCAGACGAAGACGTCGAGGATCATAATTATATGCCTCCCTCCGAAGACGAAGCAAGCCTCAACGATGACGAATTCGTCGTACCCGAGGATCCCGTCGAACAAGAGCGCTTCAAGCGCAGGCTTATCGCCACAGCAAACAGCCTACAAAAAAAGCAGCAGCAACTTCAAGCTGATCAGGACATGCTGGCCGATCGATGGACCGAGGTCCTCGCGGCCGAATAGTATAAACTCGAACGTCCCTCCAAAAGTTACCCAAAACGCAAGCTGCTCCCCCGATTAGAGTAGGAAGCATACGTACATCCATCACCAGCGCACGATATGGCTGACCGACCACCCCGTGGTCGTGACAGAGAGGCATTCAGGCCCCCAGCCAAGACCATACCCCGGCATCGCTCCAAAAGTACGAAGCCAAGAGAGAACGCGCCGAACTTGCGAGACATATTGGAGGACAAAGCAAGGCAATACAGATCCATCTATGGATCACGTGGGCGCCCTACGACCCACGACGAATACCGTCCTGCCGGATACAACTACTCCGGCCGGGCCGAACACAGCAGACAACGCTCTCTCGAGCTACGTCGCGATATTGCTCAATACAGAGGCGCCGCGCACCACTATGCTTCACTGACGAAGTAATGGATCATCAAATCCTTGAAGGGTTTAAACCGTTAATATCGAATCCTACGATGGCACAACAGACCCGCGGTTTGGATTGAGGATTATCTCCTCCATATACATATGGCCCACGGCGATGATCTTCACGCCATCAAATATCTCCCGCTCAAGCTTAAAGGACCAGCCGGCATTGGCTTAACAGCCTACCTGCAGAGTCAATTGGATGCTAGGAAGACCTGGAAGCCGCATTCCTCGACAACTTCCAGGCACGTATGTGCGACCACCGGATGCCAGATGACCTAAGCCACATAATTCAGCAGCCAAACGAATCGGCCAGCAAATTCTGGACACGGTTCTTAACAAGAAAAATCAAAATCATCGACTGTCCGGATGCAGAGGCCTCGCTGCCTTCAAACATAACATCCGCGACGAGTGGCTAGCCCGACACCTAGGACAGGAAAAGCCGAAATCCATGGCAGCCCTCACATCACTCATGACCCGCTTCTGTGCGGGAGAGGATAGCTGGCTAGCTCGCAGCAACAACCTCAGCAAAAACGCTGGCAGTCCGGATACCAAGGACCGCAATGGTAGGTCGCGTCGAAATAAAAACAAACGCCGAATTAACGGCGACAGCAATGAGGATACGACAGTCAACGCCGGATTCCGAGGCTCCAAGCCCGGTCAACGGAAGAAGCCATTCAAAAGAACACTCCGGGCCCGTCCAATTTGGACCGAATACTCGACCGCTCCTGTCAAATACATGGAACCCCCGAAAAGCCAGCTAAACCACACCAACAGAGATTGTTGGGTATTCAAGCATGCAGGCAAATTAATCGCCGAAAACAATGACAAGGGGCTACACAGCGATGACGAGGAAGAGACCCGGCCGCGAACAACAGAGGACAAAAGGGTTTCCCCCACAAGTTCGGACGGTGAATATGATATACGCGACCCATATACCCAAGAGGGAGAGGAAACGCGCACTAAGGGACGTCTATGCGATGGAGCCAGTCGCCCCAAAGTTCAACCCATGGTCCTCTTGTCCGATCACTTTCGATCGAAGAGACCATCCGACCAGCATACGCCATGGCGGATTCGCCGCATTGGTTTTAGACCCAATCGTCGATGGATTCCACCTCACGAGAGTCCTGATGGACGGCGGCAGTAGCCTGAACCTGCTTTATCAGGATACAGTGCGCAAAATGGGCATAGACCCATCAAGGATTAAACCTACAAAGACAACCTTTAAAGGTGTCATACCAGGAGTGGAAGCCAACTGTACAGGCTCAGTCACACTGGAAGTGGTCTTCGGATCCCCGGATAATTTCCGAAGCGAAGAGTTAATCTTCGACATAGTCCCGTTTCGCAGTGGCTATCACGCTCTGCTCGGACGAACCGCGTTCGCAAAATTCAACGCGGTGCCGCATTATGCATACCTTAAGCTCAAGATGCCAGGCCCTCGTGGAGTCATCACGGTCAATGGAAACACGAAACGCTCCCTCCGAACGGAGGAACATACAGCGGCTCTCGCGGCAGAAGTACAGAGCAGCCTTTTAAGGCAATTTTCGAGTCCGGCCGTTAAATGACCGGACACGGCCAAACGCGCCCGGAGCAACATCAACCAAGACCACCTCGCACGTTTCGAGCACGCGTAGCAATGCGGCCTCAACCCCAGCCCTCGCACAATTGTAAGACAAACTCTCCGCGTACATAATTACACCCTGGAGATACCATGGGCATAGGGGGAGAGGCACAACCACAACAGACCCAGAGTGCGGTTCGACCACACCAGGGGCTCCCAAGTGTGTCGCTCTTTTTATCTTTTATTTCTCTCTTTTTTATACAGAACTCTGTCCGGCGACGAACCTGCCGAACTCATGATGCAACAGCCAGGGAGGGACAAAGGTTGCGACGAACACTCAGGTGGTCTCCATTACGAGCATTAAATTTGTTAAATACACCATTCCCGCGACCTACCCCTGGAGGAGACGCCTTTAATTCGTCCAATCCCTTGCTTTCCGCACTATTTGTATCATTCCGCACTCATAGCAAATCTTCTCGAATAAAATGCAGCACTTTTGCCCATAATTGCATTACCTTATATATATATGTTCATTTACTACATGTTGCCATCCGTACATTTTGGTACGGCAAATACACCAGGGGCTTATGTTCCCCGCATTATGGTGTGATAAAGTCCGCACACTTTCACAAGTGCGGCACCCCGAACTTATAACATTATATGAATCGGCTCCGAATCATGTCTTGGGTCAATAGTTGGTTTGCCCGGCTCCATGTTTGGCACCTTACGTTCCGTTCTATCGGCTAAGGTAGCACTGGGAGAACCACTGCGATTGCGCCCCGGTTGAGCCGGGTTAACGCCTCAGTGGAGAAAGGTAAAACTGACTGGCATGATAAGGCGAGAGACTGGTCGCTGTTCGAGAGGTTTTTTCGGGTCCTTAAAGACTCACGCCGCTTCGAGCGAAGTTCCGGATAATGTCCGATGAAGGCGTGGATAGCGGCCCGGATTCGGTCTTCCGAATACCAGGGGCTTTGCCGAAATTTAAAATTATAGAATTCTATGGCTAAGTGAGAGTGTTCAAGCATTATAAGTCCGGTTGCCTTGTTTGTCGTGTTGAGCGCCTCCCTAGATGGACCCAAAAATGGGAACAAGAGTGCTCAAGTTTATCACCGAACACCCCAGCACTTGTGGCTTGGGGGCTGAAGCCAACGACTTGCCATCTCTCAGATTTTACAAACGGCCGCACAGAAGGTAATATTTTAAATTAAACAAGCGTTGCTCATGGCGCATATGAACGAAGTTTTCAGCGCACAGGATAAATACATAGCGAGTTCACTCAAAGATTACATTTCGGGAGCACTCATCTGCAATATTGCAGGCTCCCTTCAGGACAATTTTATAATACTTCTCCGGCATGCGATACTCCTTGCCCGGTGGCGGTGGGTCCGTGAGAAGCTTCTCCGCATCCAATTTGCCCAATTGCACCTTTATGCGGGCAAGGGCCCGACGAGCACCTTCGATACAGGTGGAGCGCTTGACTACATCCAGCCTAGGGCATGCATCCACCAGCCGCCGCACGAGGCCAAAGTAGCTACCAGGCATGGCCTGTCCAGGCCACAGCCGGACTATGAGGCCCTTCATGGCCTCCTCAGCTACCTTGTGGAGTTCGACCAGCTGCTTCAGTTGGTCGCTTGGGGGCACCGGATGGCCGGCCTCAGTATACTGAGACCAGATGACCTTCTCCGTAGAGCTCCCCTCCTCGCCACGATAGAATGCGGCGGCATCAGACGCACTATGCGGCAGATCTGCAAACGCCCCTGGAGAGCTCCGAATTCGGGTAAGTGTCAGGTAGTTCACATTAACATGCCTGCTTTGCATGAAAAATGCCTTACCCGCCGCTATCTTCTTTATGTCCTCAACCTCCTGAAGGGCCTTATGGGCCTCGGCCTTGGCGAACTTGGCACTTTCGAGAGCCGAGGCAAGCTCGGACTCTCGAGTCTTGGAGTCACGCTCCAAACTCTCATGTTTTTCCATGAGAACCTGGAGCTCTTGCCGAACTTCCGCCACACGTGCCTCTTGCTTTTCTCGCTCAGCACGTTCCGCGGCCGCATTGCGTTCGGCCGCGGACACAGCATCCTTCAGGGTTGCCACCTCGTTAGTGGCCCCTACAATACACATATTATCCTTGTTAATTTTATTTGCAACCAAAATCCTTTTCTGTAAGGTACTTATTCAAAGAGGTGTTACTCACCTTCTTTTTCCTCGAGCTGCTTCTTTGCATGGACGAGCTCTTGCTCGGACCGCTCGAGATCCTTCTTTAGCACGTCAACCTCCGCCGTTAGTGCGGCAGAGGTCAGCAGTGCAGCCTGCAAACCCATGTTCACATATTTTAGGCAACCCTGCGTATATCTTGTTATAGATCCTTAGTCCGGCTTTTCTTTCCGAACACCGAACCAAGCATCAGGGGCTACTGTCTATGCGGTATTACATTACATAATTTTAACTTCTTACCTCAAAGCCTGTTAAAAGGCTGCTGCAGGCTTCGGTCAGCCCGCTTTTCGCGAGCTGAACCTTCTCAATCACCGCACTCATGATAGTGCGGTGTTCTTCCTCGATGGAAGCGCCTTTAAGCGCCTCCAGCAGGTTATCCGGCGCCTCCGGTTGGACGGAGGCCGCCGGCGTCACGGTCCTGCCCTTCTTTTGAAGGGGCCGCTTTTCGGACTCTGGAGCCACTGCGGGTTCCGATGTAGAGTCCGGCACGAAGTCCGGGAGGCTGCCTGACGGCGCCTCCGAAGCCTCCTCCTGATGGGTCCCTCTCTAGGATCCCACCTCGGCGTCCTCGTCGGCCCGTGGGGTGGAGGCAGTCGGGATAGAATTCACATCCGACAAGGCCAATGACCCGCTCGATGAGTCGGGGAGATCATCATTGGCCGGACTACGGGCAGAATGCGGCATTAGAAGGATACTACGCGACATAAAAGAAATTACACATCAAGGATCCGGATACTTACGATCTTGCCGGACGCCTGGCCCTTGGAGGCCGCTCATCCTCACCAACGCTAATGTTGGCGAAACTGTCCGGGGGATAGTTCTCCCCCTCTTGGACCCTTCGGCCCCCCCGATGGGGGAAGCCTTCCTTTTCTTCTCTCCCTCCTTCGGGAGAGAGTACTCCTCCTCGTCTTCGGGAGAGGAGTCCTTGTCGTCGTCAGACGCCTGATTGCGGGAACTCTTTTGAGTCCCCACGGCCACCTTCTTGGCCTTCTTCTCCGGCACCACGTGCGGTGCCGGAACCAGCAGCCCTGTTAAACGGGCGTCCGCTGGGTCTTCTGGCATGGGAGCTGGGCTGATGAGCAGCTTGGCCTTCTCCATCCATTCCTGTCAAAGGAAGAGGCAGAATGAAAACTCACTAGAGTCAATCTAATTATCACAAGTGTCCCGTAATGGGGTTGAATCACTTACCTCGTCAGTTGGAGGCTGCGAGCTGAATCCGCGGTCTTTGGTCGCGGACGCGGGGGCTTCGGCACCCTTGAACAGCACCCTCCAGGCGCCTTCGTATGTTGTATCGAAGAGCCCGTTTAGCGCCTGGTGCTGTTCTGGATTGAACTCCCACAAATTAAATGCCCGTTCTTGGCATGGGAGGATCCGCCGGATGAGCATGACTTGGACCACGTCGACGAGCCTGAGCTTATGGCTCACCATCTTCTTGATACATGCTCGGAGTCCCGTCACCTCCACCAGATTCCCCCACTGCAAGCCCTTCTCTTTCCAGGAGGTGAGCTGCGTGGGGATGCTAGATCTAAACTCGGGGGCCGCCGCCCATATGGATTTGTGAGGCTCGGTGATGTAGAACCACCCCGATTGCCACCCCATGACGGAGTCCACGAAGGTCCCTTCTAGCCAAGGGACGTTGGGCAATTTGCCCAACATGGCGCCTCCGCATTCCGCTTGCGTACCCTTCACAACCTTCGGCTTGACGTTGAAGGTCTTGGGCCACAGGCCGAAGTGGGGCCGGATGCAGAGGAAGGCCTCGCACACGATGATAAACGCCGAGATGTTGAGGATAAAGTTCGGCGCCAGATCGTGGAAATCCAGGCCGTAGTAAAACATGAGCCCCCGGACAAATGGATGGAGAGGAAAGCCCAGTCCGTGGAGGAAGTGGGGAAGAAAGACGACCCTCTCATGAGGCCTGGGGGTAGGGATGAGCTGCCCCTCGTCGGGCAGCCGATGCGCGATATCGCCGGAAAGGTATCCGGCGCTGCGCAGCTTGGTGATGTCCTCCTCCTTGACGGTGGAGGCTAACCATTTACCTCCCGCTCCGGACATATTCGGAGAAGGTCGAGGCGAGATGCGCGAGCTCGGGCGTTGGAGCTTGAGTTCGCGGGGATGGATAAGCAAAGGAGGAAGAAGGCGTAGGTGAGAAGGTGAATCCTTATCCCTTATATATAGGCGGACAAAACTATGCGTCCCCCACCAGCCTGGTAAAACTCGCTTATCTCCCAAGCGCCACCATCAATGGCGCGGTTGGGTTACCCACGCACGTATTGATGAGAATCCCGGAATAAGGGGAACACGATCTCTGCTTCGACAAGACGTGCCAAGGAAACCGCTTCGCTAAACATGCTGAGGTGGTATAATAATTCAAACAAAGGCCTGGTGGCGGTGTGATGTCACGCCGCATAATACGTCAGCAGATTGAACTAAGTGTACATTTTATTCTCTCTACGGTGGAATGTGGAATTTATTTTGCAGAGCCGGACACTATCCTGCTGTTCATGATCTTCTCTGGATTATTCAAGGGAGGAACCCGCCTTGCAATGCCGAACATTATGCACGCCGGACTTATCGTCATTGAAGACTGGTTCAGGGGCTACTGAGGGAGTCCTGGACTAGGGGGTGTCCGGACAGCCGGACTATCATATCCGCCGGACTCCAAGACTACGAAGATACAAGATTGAAGACTCCGGCTCGTGTCCGGATGGTACTTTCCTTGGCGTGGAAGGCAAGCTTGGCGATACGGATATGTAGATCTCTTACCATTGTAACCGACTCTGTGTAACCCTAGCCCTCTCTGGTATCTATATAAACCGGAGGGCTTTAGTCCGTAGGACAACATACATTACAACAATCATACCATAGGCTAGCTTCTAGGGTTTAGCCTCCTTGATCTCGTGGTAGATCTACTCTTGTACTGCCCATATCATCAATATTAATCAAGCAGGACGTAGGGTTTTACCTTCATCGAGAGGGCTCGAACCTGGGTAAAAACATCGTGTCCCTCGTCTCCTGTTACCATCCGCCTAGACGCACAGTTCGGGACCCCCTACCCGAGATCCGCCGGTTTTGACACCGATAGCCATCTTGTTGCAAGACATTATATATGTGAATTATGCAATGTTATCTTGTTGCAAGGCATTATGTATGTGAATTATGCAATGCCATGCTGTTTAGGCAAGCGTCACATATGTGAATTATATCATGCCGTCCTTTTTTTGTATTTCTCATTGCTTTTGTCGAAAATGTTTGTATATTCAACTGCTCTTCCTGTGCATCAGCCATTTGAATTGGTGATGGAGAAATCTGGAGTGAAAACAAGGTCTTCAGAGCATACAATGCTACCTGCTGAAGCAGATATCTTGTTGGTTACAGATAGCTCTTCAAAGGAGGATTCAGAGGCGGATGACCAGTCCTATTATCCCCCTGAGGTGTATGCTCAAGCTTGGCAGGGTTATATTACTCATATAATGCATATGTTGTATTGCAATGCTTATTCCTTACATCATATACACAATATTGAATGCCATCTCGTTAGTTGACACATCATATATGCAATTGCCCTCGCTCACTTCCTTTGTATATAAATCATATATTTGAATTATGCCATGCCATGATGTTTACATAGACAGCATGTATCTGAATTATGGCATGCCAACCCATTTTCTAAAGACATAATATCGTTATATCATCTCATCCTGTTTACATAGTCATCATATTTTGAATTATGTCATTCTACTCGTGAATTATATCATGCCATCATGTTTCCATCGACGGCATGTTTGTGATTTATGGCATGCCAACCACTTTAATAGACACATCGTATAGTTATATCATGTCATCCTGTTTACATAGTCATCATATTTTGAAGTATGTCATTCTATCCTGTTTAGTTAGCCATCATACATGTGAAATTGTGTCGTGCTATCCTGTTTAATTAGCCATCATGTATGTGAAATTATGTCATGTTATTCTGTTTGCTTAGACAACATAAATGTGAATTATTTCATGCCCTGTTTTCTTCCCTACTATCCATTGCACCTATCTATCTTACAATGTCTGTACATTCAATTACTTTTCTTGTTTATCAGCCATTTCAATTGGACAGAGTGATGGCAGTATCTGTGGGAGTAAAAACACGGTCTTCAGAAAAGATCGTGCTACCTGTTGATGCAGATAGAACCACGGTTGTACTTGCCCAAGAATCAGCCCCACCACACATAACCCACACTCATGCAAATTGTACCCCTACCCAGTTGGACAGAGAACTAGCTACACCCCTTCTAACCCCAACCCCAGCAGATAGACACCCAGTTCCCGTGGACACAACACCATCTCCACCACAGAGCACCCAAACACGAGCAGTTAGTAAGGCAACTGCAGTGCCCAAATCACGAGGACCACCACTCCGAACCCGAAGTCAACGCTTAAAGCAGAAGAAGAATTGTTCTCAGGTCAGGTTCCGTAGCTATGGTTCATACTACTTTGCTCTTGCATCACTGTATTTACTGATACCAACCAATTTCAAATTTGAAGGATGCAATTGAAACTCCAATGGCGCAACATGTATGTTTTAAACCTGTTTCTTCAACGTGTTTGGCTGTTTGTTGTTGTAACTTGCTCTATGTTGATTTCAGTTTCAATTGAATAAATAGTTACTCATGCCATGCACATTACAAGTGTTGTTATTGCTGTGTAGTTTCCCACACTTATATTCTGTCTATGCTGCTTTGTCTTAAATAGATACGATTCGAACTGTATCTATGTTGATTTGGCAACATAAACTAGAATGATATAGACCATACAGTGACCATACTACATAGATATATGTTTGTTTCATGCTATTATCCTGTCCACTTTACTACAGAACTGGTTTACCAAAATGAGTTTCATATACTACATTGTAAACCTGAGATGTGTTTGTTTGTTTCCCTTTTAGAACTCGGATGAAATATTGGAGAAGAGTACCCTGTTATGCAATGGTACACGAAGTAATGCAGATAAGGTTCAAGATAGTGACACATCCCTGTTGGTCTCCAAGAAAGCTGATAAAAACTATATTGAGGACACTGAGACAACCCCAAAGTCCTGTCTTGATGTAGTGTTCGAGTTACTGGCTACCACTGCTGGCACCAGCTCTTCGAACTCGTTGCCTGAATCAGTTCGGCTTCTTGAGTCTCAACTTCAAGTTGAAAGACATCGATCAGATGTTATGCGATAGGAAGCCGAAGGACTGAGGAAGTCCCTGCAGAATTCAGATGCATACTTTCTGGTGCAACAGCAGGCGCTGGAGGACTTAAGCACCAAACAAGAGAAAGTGAATAAGCTTGCTAAGCATCTTGCCAGCATTATGGGTACCCAGGATATTGTTTCTTGAGCTCTTCTGAAGTGGTTTCAGTTCTGGACTTGTTTTGCTGTGGCGTTTATATGCTGTTGTGTTCCCTATATTTGTACTGGTGGCGAACTTTGATGCCCAATGGATGTAATATGTGTAATAGCCGTGATAGCCTAGTGTAAGTTGCTTGCTTATTTATTTCCTTGTTGTCTTGTTTATTTGTTTGCTTGTAGTCACTGCAGTTCTTTTTCTGCGGTTTGCTAGTGGCTGCAACAACCTATTTTTCAAAACTAGGCCACAATAACCATGGGCTAATATTTACTGTAGTGACACTGCACCTACGGGCCGTAGAAACAGTGGGCCTTCTACGGGCCGTATAAACAGTGGGCCTTCCACGGGCCGTAGAAACAGCCTTCTACGGGCCGCAGAAACAGTGGGCCTTCTACGGGCCGTATCACCAATGGGCCTTATACGGGCAGTATGATCGATTGGCCAAACATGGGCCAATAACAGGCCGCATTATGGCCGTAAACGGGCTAGAGTTGGAATCGCCTGTTCATGGGCCAACCATAACGGGCCATCGTTAATAGGCCATATTTCATGACACTATGAAAACGGCCCAACGTGTTAACGGACCACAAACGGGCCGACTGTAACCACGGGCTGAATTTGGCCCATAAGCAGAAAATGATAGTAACGGGCCGTAAGTAAACGAATGCTGGAAATGAGCCCAAGAATAAATGGGCTCTGAGAAGGCCGAAAGATAACATGGGCTGGAAATGGCCGAATGAAATAAAGGGCCCTTAATGGGTACAAAGTGATACACTGTTCATTACGGGCCAGTTTCACCACGGGCCGTTAATGGGTGTAAAGTAATACACTGTTCTTTACGGGCCAGTTTCACCACAGGCCGTTAATAGGCCAAGAGTTACATAGGGCCTCATATGGGCCGAAAGACGTCATGGGCCATACATGGGCCAGAAGTGGAAACGGGCTGGAATCATATTGGGTGGCCCAGATGACACTACTGGGCCTAATTCGGATAGGGCGTAACGAGCCTTGGGTTAGCGGGCTATAAATGGGCTATATGCGAATAGGCCGTTAACAGGCTTTACATGGGCCAGCCCGCCACCTTTTGACCAAGTCAAATGGGACGGCCTTTTCACAGGAATGGGCCTCTGTTGGGCCGTGCCACATGTCCACATATCATAGGCGCCTTCTGTCCAATGAGTGGATGACATCTGTCCCAATGGTAAGCCGACACGTGTCTCCTCCAGCCAATGATGATTTTACATGTGGAAAATCCCCATTGGTCGGGGCTGTTAACGGGTTATCGGATCCAAAACCCGACCCGATAGCTTAACGGTGTTCCGTTACGGTGGATGCCACGTGTCGGTCACCCTTGACGAAAGCACTTCTGTGACCCGCGATTTATCATCATGGAAGTGGACACTTCCGTGATGATAATTTTGGTAATGTCATGGAACACTTCTACGACAGCACAGGTATGACTATCTTGATTCTGTCATAAATTTGTCATGGATGTACATGCATGACAAAAAACGCGACCTACTGTGACAAACACGTATCATCACGGAAGTATATTTTGTTTGTAGTGATGTCAAACAACCCCCTGGGTTTGAGGATCCCTATTTCCTCGATCATGTGTACCAACTCGATAAGGCACTCTATGGCCTTAAACAAGCCCCACGTGCGTGGTATGACCACCTTACCGAGTTGTTGCAAGATCGTGGGTTTGAAATTGGGAAAATTGACCCACTCTTTTTACTAAGAAGGTTAAAGGGGAGTTGTTTGTGTGCCAACTATATGTTGATGATATTATCTTTGGTTTCCCTAACAAAGCTTTCAATGAGGAATTTGCCGCTCTCATGACTTCAAAGTTCAAGATGTCCATGATGCGAGAGTTGAAGTTCTTTCTCGGGTTCGAAGTCAAGCAAAGAAGAGAAGGAACCTTCATCAACCAAGCCAAATACACTCAAGACATGCTCAAGAGATTCAAGCTAAGTGATGTCAAGCCGGCTTCCACTCCAATGCCCGCCAAATGCCAACTTGACATAGATCCCAATGGTAAAGCGGTGGATCAAAAGGTATATCGCTCCATGATTGGCTCCTTGCTTTACCTTTGTGCATCTAGACCAGATATCATGTTGAGTGTGGGAATTTGTGCACGGTTTCAAGCCACACCTAAGGAAAACCACTATGTGGCGGTCAAGCAAATCTTTCGATATTTGGCTCATACCACAAACTTTGGCTTATGGTACCCACGAGGAGCAAACTTCAACCTTGTGGGATTTTCGGACTCAGATTGGGTGGGAGACAAAGTGGATAGGAAGTCAACTTACGGAGGGTGCCAATTCCTTGGTTGCTCTTTGGTGAGTTGGTCTTCTAAGAAGCAAAGTTGTGCATCTCTCTTGTCCGTCGAAGTGGAGTATGTGGCCACCGGTAGTTGTTGTGCACAACTTCTATGGATGAGGCAAACTTTAAAGGATTACGGTGTCAATTGTGACAAAGTGCCTCTTTGGTGTGACAATGAAAGTGCAATCAAGATTTCTCTCAGCCCGATGCAACACTTCAAGATGAAGCATATTGAGATCCGATATCATTTCATCCGGGATCATATTAGGCGAGGGGAGATTGAGCTCAACTATGTCAACACACATGATAACCTTGCAGATATCTTCACGAAGCCATTGGATGAGGCAAGATTTCGCGAGTTAAGGCACGAGCTAAATATCATTGATTCAAGCAATGTGGCTTGAACCTTTGCACACCCCACCATACTCATCATGATGTCTTGTTCTAGGTGTAGGCATGAACATAGGGGGAGTATTGTTCTCTCAATGAACTCTTCCTCCCCCCAGTATGCATAAATTGATCAAGTCTTTCACATTAGCCATTTTTGATGGTACTTTGCAGTGCCATACCTTTACACTCAAACATAGGTGGCCTCGGCCACCGCCCTTCCTTTTTAAGGGAAGTTGGAGTTGGTTTCTTTGTTTCTTTTCTGCTCTTGCTTAGTCTTGTGTTAGGACCTAGGTGTTTTGATCTCCAAGCTGTAGTTTTTCTCGTTGGTTGTTTTTGTTCTCTTGGAGATCATCACACCATATTCCAGTGTCGTGCTCTGTCCCAAGCCTTTCTCCATCTCTTAAACCATCCAATCCAATTGCACACATTTTGATCTTGGTTCGGGTAATGGTGACTGGGCGGTACAACCGGTAGCCCAGGCGGTTCAACCGCTGGTGCACTCGGTCTATACCGTCCCAGGAGGACTCCCAGGGGTGTCTGAGCAGTTCCACCGCTCGACCCCAGGTTGTGCTTCTGGCTGGTACTACCGGTTGGTTACAGGCGGTACTAACGCTGCCTTTCAGGCAACGGAAGTACCGCCCGAAACCACTGGCACGTACCAGGAAGCGGTACAACCGCTCATTGGAGTGGTACAACTGCTTCGCATCTGCAGGCATATAAATAGGGTCGAGGCCGAAGGGTTTTCTTTTCCCTTCATCCCCTTTCCTCCTCCATCTCCTGCCCTAGCCGTCGGTCATCATTGCCCCTGCCCCGGAGTGCAAGTCGCGCTCCGAATCCGTGGGCTCTTCGTGGAGGCCCCCTCCTTCCCGATCTCTTCCAATGGATGCCGGTAATGCCCCGTTTCCTTCGCTCTAGGGTTCCTTTCCCTTCTTCTAGGGCATTACTTGACCTTTCGCGTTTATTGTTCAAACTATTGGGTGGAAGAGATCTTTATATACATCTTGCTTGTTTGCATCTCTTAGAAGTTAGAATATTGTTGGTTTGATTCAAATCTCGTGGATGGTCTTTCTACAACTGGCAGTACTGCTCTCCCAGCAGTTCTACCGCCTCAAGGGGCGGTACAACTGCTGGAGCGATACTACCGGTTGTAGAACTGGTACAACCGCGATGTCTGAACCACGTAGCACTGTTCTGTCTTCTCTGTCTCACAAACAATCTATTCCTCTGCTCATGTGTGCAATCCTCTCATCTTTGCTGGGTTTCTTGTGTTCTTCTCATGTGTGTGTGTGTGCAGGTGGCTCTGGTTCTCGCTCTGCTCCTCGTAGCAAGACCAAGAAGAGGGCTAGGAGATGCAAGCGCCCGGTTGAGTCTGATGGAGAAGAAGAGGTTGTGATTCCCACCAAGCCCACTCGCCGTGAGAAGTCTGCCGCTGCCAAGCAACGTGTGGTTATGCCCTTGCACCGGTGGAAAGCCAAGGATCGGGAAGCCTTCCGTTCAAAAAATCCATACGAGGTTCCAATTGCGCCTCGTTGCAACACTGTTTAGTTCTGGAATGAGATGCAAGTGCGGATTGTTCATGAACTTTTTGAGAACAACAAGAATAGGTATGCCAAGCAGTGGATCATTGATCTTGACCATTGGACGAGCAACTTGGAGTATTTTGGTGAGGCTTTGGCTCTCTGTGAGGAGTTTGATCTGGTCAAGCTCATGTTAGTCAACTGTGACTTTGATGTTCAGCTTATCCATTAGTTTTATGCCACTGTTCATTTTGGAGAAGATGACGCTCGCACTCTCACGTTCATGTGCCGTGATGAGCTCTTTCAAGTACCCTGGAGGGCCTTCTGCAATGCTATTGGGTATGATGATACCGGCCTTGAAGGGAATGGTGGCATTCATCCTCATGACCATCCTGATTCCATGCCTAAGGAGAAGCTTGCTCCTTTGTACATTCGGGGCCGTGGTATTATTGGAGAATCCAAGGATCTTCAGAAGGTCTATGACATCATGCATCGAGTGTTTCGCATTGTGCTTTTACCCAAGGTGGGAAATCAAGATGAAGTCCACGGCTACCTTGTTGACTTGCTGGTTGCTACGAAGACCAAGGTGGGCTCTGGTGCAACGTTTGATGTGTCCAACTGGATGTGGCACGAGATGTACAACATGGTCATCTACAGAAAGGTCCCTATTTATGCTCCGTTTGTCATGTGCTTTCTGAACTTAGTTTGTGATGTTCGCCGTCCTGGAGAGCTTCTCACTTCTCCAGATAACCTCACCGTGCATTAGGTCAAGCAACTCAAGAAGAAGAAGCATGCCGAGCCATGCTTTCCTGCTAATGATCCCAAGGATGTCTATGCCACTTCAGATGATGAGGAATTTGAGATGGAGCCAGGGGCCAAGCCTTCTTGGGTGACCAAGCTCACTACTAAAGTGAAGACGACTTTGTGCCTTCAGACTGACATCCAGAAGAAGTTGTATAAGGCCCATGTCACTGAGAATCTTGCCACGCGTCATCATATTGCTATGATGAAGCACCTCAACACGCCCGTCCAGAGTGGATCCGAGAAGAGCATCACCCCTGAGGACCGGTGGATCTCCACGCACAACACATGGTTAGATGATGAGGCTCCTCGCCAGCCTTCTACCTCTGTTGCTACTACTAATGATATCATGGAGGACGTTGAGAGGTATGATGATGAGGAGTCAGCGGAGGACTACTGAGCTTTGGGGCGCTAGCTTCACTCTTTTCCTTTTTTGTGTCTTGATGCCAAAGGGGGAGAGAGTTCTATTAGGTCTCGGGATTTGCATGGGATTTGCCTGGGTTGTTTTTTATTTTGTGCTTCGTGTTGAACTTTAGTTTGTGGACCTTGTTGCTTATCTCAACTTGCATGGTGTGTACCTTGTTGCTTATCTCGACTTGCATGGTGTGAGACATGCGCTCCTCTATTTATCACTATTGTCGTTAATATTGTTTATTTATCCGTCGAAGTCTTTACTCTCTTATTATGTGCTTTTTGCTTACCTTCGCATGCCTAGTAGGAGTGGTGTATCTATAAAATCTAGGGGGAGTCTTGCTCCTAATGTATTCCCTTGCATTCCAATAGCAAATTCTAACTAGGGCACACATCTAGGGGGAGTCCCGTCTATATTTTCTAGACCTCTCTCTTGCAAATTGTGTTATTGTCATCATCCACCAAAAAGGGGGAGATTGTGAGGTCATTTCCCTACTTTGTGTTTTGATGATGATGACAACCCTTTGTTGGTCTAATCTTGTGCTAAGTGCTTCAGGTTCTCGGTGATTAGGCTTGCATCGGTTAGCCATTCTCCCTGGAAGGAAAATATCGAAGACGGTCTTTGTCTACTTGTTTATTTCTTTGGTCGTAGGAAACCCGTACTATTAAGAGGGAATCCACATCGGAAGTTGTTGGGGGAATCATTACACGTACACTTCTTTCCTCACCCACCTTTGCCTTCCTTGTTTTGTGAGAAAGAGAGCTCTCCTTCATTTTCAACTGTTGCTGTGTACTCCCGGCGGTTGTACCGCTAGCTCGAGCGGTTGTACTGCTGGCTCTTGGCACTAACCCAACCACCACCCCAGGGGTGATTGTCGGTGTCAAAACCGGCGGATCTCGGGTAGGGGGTCCCGATCTGTGCATCTAGGCTGATGGTAACAAGAAGCAAGGGACACAATGTTTACCCAGGTTCGGGCCCTCTCGATGGAGGTAAAACCCTACTTCCTGCTTGATTAATATTGAAGATACAAGTAGTACAAGAGTAGATCTACCACGAGATCGTAGAGGCTAAACCCTAAGAGCTAGCCTATGGTGGTATGATTGTAATTGTGATCGGCCTTCTAAGGACCAACCTCTCCGGTTTATATAGACACCGGAGAGGGCTAGGGTTTACATGGAGTCGGTTACAAGGAAGGAAACATAATATCTGGATCGCCAAGCTTGTCTTCCACGCAAAGGAGAGTCCCATCCGAACACGGAACGAAGACTTGAGTCTTGTATCTTCACGCTTCAATAGTCCGGACGATGTATATAGTACGGCTGTCCGGATACCCCCTAATCCAGGACTCCCTCCGTAGCCCCTGAACCAGGCTTCAATGACGATGAGTCCGGCGCGTAGTCTTGTTTTCGGCATTGTAAGGCGGGTTACTTCTCCGAATACTCCAAAGTACCTGTTACGACGAATAGTATCCGGCTTCCCATCAATGTTGTACTCCTCGACTTCAGTGCCTCAATAATGACCATCTCCACATGTCGAGCGAATGCGAGGAACCGAGGCATTTTTCCGTTTGCCACCCTCAATCCTTCGGGCTGACCATCTATTTGAAGGGACGGGGATTCTCAGATCCAGACCTCACTCTTGCTCCTCGAGCAAGCATCCAACGGAGCGCTCCGGAAAAAACCATTCCAACATGGCCAGCTGTTGCAGCTCTTCTGCTCGCTCTCCTCGCTCCAAGTCGGGGGATTGGGAAGAGTGTTCAGTTCCTCATAGCCGTTTGGTAAAGTTACAAACCCAAGGATTTCTCCCACCGGTGTTTATGGTCCCCGTTCGAGCCGGAATAGCCACCTACAATGGAGGGGAACAAGCGGAGGGATCTCCCACTACAAAAAAAAGACACATCCGTGACATTTTGGGCCGAACGAATTTTTTTTCTGTCATACATATGACACTTCTATGACGATAATTGTGACAAAACCCGGTATCATCATAGATGTGGTGGGCTCCTACTTCTATGACCAAAAATCATGACAGAAAATTGGCTTTTCGTCCTGGGCGGGCCGGAGACGCAGCTGCATGACATTCTTTGGGCCGTCCATGATGAAAAAACCATGGTAGAAGCGAGGGGGAGGAAAATTTTGGGGAGTTGCCGATTACGGTGGGAGAGAGATGCGCGTTTCTCTTGTACAGGTACGCGCGTGTGTGTGAGGCGTTGGCTCTAACTGAACCCGAGCGAGGCGTTGGGATCTAACTGAACCCAACCGATTGCACTGCAGGCTACGCGTTACTGAACCCGAGCGATCGATCGATGGCTGTTAACTGAACCTGACGGAGTGATTCCTTCGCTACTGCTGCTAACTGAAGCCGATCGATTAGATGAACAGTGAGCGTTGCGGGGGGGGGGGGGTTGGATGAACAGTGAGCGGTGGCGTTGCCTCTGTATGAACAGGACCCCGTGGTGTGGAGGGCTGGATGAACAGTAGAAGGTGGAGGGGTGGCCATGGAGGGGTGGTTGAACAGGACCCTGTGGTGTGGAGGGCTGGATGAACAGTAGATGGTGGAGGGCTGGATGAACAGTAGACGGTGGAGGGGTGGTTGAACAGTAGCAGGTGGAGTAGGGCACGGTGGAGGCTGGATGAACAGGAGCCTGTGGAGGCTGGAGGAGGTCGACGGTAGCCTGTGGAGGCTGGAGGAGGTCGACGGTGGAGATGAACAGTATCCCATGGAGTCCCGTTTTGCGGTACGCCACACCCCTCCCCCGTTTCGACCGTAGCGCTCCAACACGAGTCCGTTTCGTCCGTTTTGCGGTACGCCACACCCCTCCCGATCAACAGGACCCCCGTTTCGACCGTAGGAGGTCCGTTTCGTCCATTTTGCGGTATGCCACACCCCTCCCGATCAACATGACCCTTGTTTCGACTATAGGAGGTCCGTTTCCTCCGTTTTGAGGTACGCCAGGCCCCTCCCGATCAACAAGACCCCGTTTTAAACGTGGCCGGTCGAACACAAGGCCGTTTCCTTCGTTGTGCGGTACGCCAGGGCTCGTTTCCATCGCCTGTTCCGTCCAAGCCCTCCCGATGAATACGACCACGCATTCCGTTCCGACCCAGCCGGTTGGCTCCCACGCGTTCCATTGCCTCCCGATGAACACGACGCATTCCGTTGCCTCCCCATGAACACGACGCATTCCGTTGCCTCCCCATGAACACGACGCATTCCGTTGCCTCCCCATGAACACGACGCATTCCGTTGCCTCCCCATGAACACGAGCCCTCGCCGTACGTATGCGCGACTAGGCGTTCGAGACCCCGCCCGTATGTACACATACGTGGCCGTATTTTCTTTCCTGCACCCTGGCCGCTGTACGTACATGTACATGCTACGTGCGCGCCTCTACTACGACACGTGCGCGCCTCTACTATGACGCGCGCGCACCTCTACATCGACCAGTATGTACGTACAGGTTAGCGACCAGGATGACAATGCTACGTACGCTTTGACCAGGTGGGTCCCGACTGTCACGCACTTCCTTGCCTGCGAAGATGTAGCTGGTGGGTCCCAGCAGTCAGGGGGGCGAATCGTTTTTTTTTGCCCGGACACACTTCCTTGCGTGTGAAGGTGTAGCTTCTAGGTCCCAACAGTCAGGGGGGGCGAATCATTTTTTTGCCCGCACGCACTTCCTTGCATGCGAAGGTGTAGCTGCTGGGTCCCAACAGTCAGGGGGGCGAATCATTTTTTTGCCCGGACGCACTTCCTTGCGTGCGACGGTGTAGCTGGTGGGTCCCAGCAGTCGGGGGGCGAATCGTTTTTTTGGACACACTTCCTTGCATGCGAAGATGTAGCTGGTGGGTCCCAGCAGTCAGGGAGGTGAATCATTTTTTTCTCGGACGCACTTCCTTGCGTGCGAAGTGTAGCTCGTGGGTCCCAGCAGTCAGGGGGCGAATCATTTTTTTCGCGAAATACGGTGGCCCGTCCGGTGGGTCCCCGCTGTCAGGTGGAGGAATAATTATTTTGCGCGTAATAAGGAGGCACTTCCTTGCGGCTGCCGTTGACCCAGCTGTCAGCCTCTCCACGTACAGTCCACGTCCGATGGAAGTCGTTCCTTGACCACGTTGACCATGCCGTGCCGAGAGCACCACGGCGGTGGACGACGGTGAGGCCTAGGAAGGGGACAACGCGGAGCCGGGGAAGACGCGGCAGTGGACGCACACGCGACGAGGAGTACAAGGGTTCACTGGGTTGGCTGCGCTGCCGTCGCCGCAGAATAACAGGGGGTGTGGGTGAGTGGAGGGATGGCCTGGCCAGCGGTGGGAGTAGTAGGGGGCAGTGAGGCCTCTGCGGCAGCACAGCCGGCCACGGGAGGCAGGAGCACGCGGCACGACCGGCGCTGCTTTGGGCGGCTGGAGCAAGAAGACCAGAGGTTGAAGAAGCACGACGACCGTTGGATGGACATCGTACGGTCACTGCAGCTAGAATCATTTATATTGACTAAGTTGACAAAGCCCTTGGTACGTCAACTTAGTAGGCCCACAGGTCAGCTTCCGAAACGGTGCGCCCAGAAGTCAGGGGGATGAATCATTTTTTGGGCGGGTGAAGCTAGAATATCCGAGACTGAAGAAGAAGCACGGCATCCGTTGGATGGACATCCAACGGCCACTGCTGCTAGAACCGTGTGTTGACTATAAGTTGACAAAGCCTTGCATACTCGTCAACTCTGTTTTTTTAGGGGACGCGTAAACTTAGTAAGGCCAGAAGTGTGTGGCAGAGAACTTATAGACCATTTGAGATTTGCAAGAATGTGTAGCCCATTTTTGAATTCTAATGGAATTTACTACATCCCATTTACAGTTTGTTAAAAGTACATCCCATTTCAACCAACCGTTCAAAACATAATTCAATAAAATTTCCCACATTTTGATGGGATCCAAATATTTTTATCCTGAAATTTCTAGTCAGATTAAATACAATTTCAATATAAATTTATATTGCATAAAAATCCAACGAAACATTCTGCTCGCAACAATTAATGAAATTAAAATTTTCAATATTCCAAAAATAATATTTTATAAAGTAATCATTGTTTGGTGCATTTTTTATAGTTACTACCCAGTTTTTATAATTACATCCCAATTATTATTTCTTAAAGCCCATTTTCTTGTTAAGCCTAATGCATCCCTCCTAGGAAAGATTTGCAGCCCAGCGGGGCGGAGAATAACAACTTGACCTTGCCTGGGTATTCTTGAAAAAAGTATAGCTCGGCTAGCCATTTTCAGCTTGAAAAAAAATTAATATCTGGGCTGGATATCTGGCCTGGGCTAGACGGGCCACAACCCGCCCAGTTAATACGTGCAGCGATGTTTTCGTTGTTGTTCAGAGGAGAAAAATTAATATCTAGGGTAAACATCAAAAAACTTTGCAGTGCTCACACCTCAAAAACACAAATACTGCTCGAGCTGCTTGGTCCCAGCTGTCGGCCGCTTCTTGTGCAATTCTCTCGTTTATTGACTACTCCCTCCTTTCCGGTTTATAATGCTCAATTCAAAAATCTCACCAATCAAGGTAGATGGCGAGTGGTGGAATACTTTTTCTAGTTTTGCAAAAGCAACTAATTAATGCTCTTGTTATCCTCAAAAAATTATGTTTATCAATGCATTAATTGCAATGCATGCATGCATAAAGTACATGCATTGGTCAATTTTCTTTTAATACTTGCATGCAATGATTTAATGCACCTTGGAATCTAAACATGTGATGGAAAACAACCAAATTGAGCCTTATAAAATGGAAAAACTAAAATTTTGAGATAAGCCCTATAAACCGGAAAGGAGGGAGTACATAGGTTGACAATGGTGTGGGACCGTGATGTCAGGAAACCAGGAGGAAGCAAAATAAATTATATATATATATATATATATATATATATATAATAAGGAGGCACTTGCGTACATGAGGCTATGGACTTGGTGGGTCCCTATTGTCATCCTATCCAAGTAAAGTGATCTCCTCGCCCGCGCGCGCTTTCCGCCTGAAACAGTCAGCGCCGGCCGCCCCGCTTCCCGGTGCAGGCGATTGCTCCGCCTTCAAACAACACAAGTGCCGTTCATCCGTCCATCTGCCGCACACATTAATGATACGCAGTTGCCGAGGCGGCTACTCCAGCGCCACACGTCCGTCCCTCCGCCCGCCCACCATTGCTATATAAACTGCTGCGCCGGCCATAGCCACAGTCATCCGCATTTGTTCCCTTTCTCCTGTCCACACCACTACTGCCCACCATGGCTTCCTCGCGCTCCAGCGCTCTTCGAGACGGGAGGACGATGGACCACAAGGAGATAGAAGCCATTGCTGCCGACCGGTGGCCGACAGGCAGCCGGAGGACGACGACGTCCCAATGGAGAACAAGGTAGTCGACGATCCGGCGCCAACCCCCTCCTCCGTGCCATCCTCGCCAGTGCATTGCACCATGACCATCGGCGAGGCCCGTGCCCAATATATGGACAGGGTGAGGCAGATGCGTGAGGAGTAGTTCTGGGAGGTGCAGGCCGACGCCGCCTACTACCACCATCTCCTCCAGGAGCACCTGCAGGCGGAGGAGCAGATCGCCGCGGAGCGGGCGGAGCAGGAGGCACTGCTCGACTCGTACCTCTCCGCCCGAAAGGGCCGCCTCGAGCGCTGGCGGTACCACATGTGGGTGGCGGAGGCTGCGACCGCCTACAAAGAGGCTAGCAAAGAGGGCGATGAAGCGGGCGAGGCACTGTTTGGCGAGACCGAGGACGAGGCAGAGGACAATGTCGGCTCCGACGAGTCCCCGCTCTGCTGGCGTCGATGACGCCCTGCTCCATCGATGCCCCGTGGCGCCAACAACGAGGCAGAGGACACCGCCGGCTCCGCCGAGGCCTTGTGGCACCAACAACGAGGCAGAGGACACAGCCGGCTCCATCGAGGCCCCGTCCCGCCAACAACGAGGTAGAGGACATCGCCGGCTCAGTCGAGGACCCACCGTGCCGGCAACGTGGGGGAGGATTTCCACCGCTCCGCTGAGGCGCCGCCCGCCGGCAACGAGACAGAGGCATCGCCGGCTCCGCCGAGGCCCCACCCCGCTGCCAACGAGGCCGCGCCACACAGAAGACGAGGAAGAGGGTCCAAATAAGGCCACCGCTGCTACCCTCCGGTTGAAGCCAAGCTATGCGGGTTGACCATTGACGACCGGTTAGATTCTTGGCGGCGACGTGGAGTCGGAGAGCTGCGCTGGAGAAGAACGCTGCTTCTACTTAACTGCTGGTGCAGTTGGCTGACTGACACGTGGGCCAACAGGCCACATGTCAGTTACACAACTGCAACTGCAGTTAAGTCACTGAAGCTTCTGTTTGGCTCAGCGGGACACATGTGGGTAGCTTCGGTTAATTAATTATACCTCCAGCGCACCCCTTTTTAGTTTTTTTTCGAAAAGGACGATGACCCCCGGCCTCTGCATCTGGGAGATGCATGCGGCCACAAACACCCCTTTTTAGTTGAAGAATGTATGAAATGTAATGAAATCAGGCATCTTTATATGAAATCCGACCATGTATGAATGAATTTATTTCGATTAGTTCGAATTCCTGTATCACTGGCATTGGATGAACATGCAAAACAATACGTACTAGCATTATTCCCAGGGTGATCACCATGTTTGCAGCAGTTTCACATGTACTCCCTTCGGTCCTTTCTAGTCTGCATACAAGTTTTGTTTGCAATCAAAGTATCTCTACTTTGACCAATCTTATACAAAAAAGTATGCACTTTCACACTGTGCGAAGTAAAAAGGAACAGAAGGAGTACAAAGAGTTTGAGCAGCTTTTTAGCGTTTCTGTACATTGCAATCAAACACACAGGCCTGGCAATTCATAGAGAACATTCAAAACAATCGATGATTATGCATCTCAGCGACTCACATGTCAAAGGCAATATTTACTTCACAACTAAACAATAAAGAAAAAATTGATCGCCGCTGCTGACAGCAAAGGGCGTCCCATTCGAAAATATCAAACACATATCTTGCTAAAATCAATGAGCAAAATTTGACAAGGTTGTCCCATTCCAAAATATCAAATGCCTACGATTGTGGAATGGGCAGGGTTTGCCATCAGTTCGGACATTGACATGGCACCTCGTGCTAAATAAACCAGCTGTTCTTTTTGTGCAGTTCCACCAAAATCAACCAAATTCGCACGTAGCTTGTATGATTTCGCCCTTATATGTTGCAATGCCTTGAACTTATGGGCACCTCCTTTCTTGTGGTGGAAATGAATGATTCGATGTATTCATAAACATTTTGTGCAGTTCCCGTTGAAATCAAGTTGAGCACCCCTGTTTGCACAAATACAAAAAAGTGATTAGTATAAAGCAAACTGTACTATGAATTAACAGTTTCAACAGGCACATACATGGTCCATGTAGAGCACACTTTTAGAAAAATGGAACTCACCAGAAAGAATCCTAGAACAACATTGTACTCGCGCATCACAGCAAAAAATGGAGATTTGTCAGTCCTTCTGAGATGGAGTTAGTTTGGTCTTGCGGGGAGTAATGTAACCATCCTTCAACTTCTCCTTCTGATGAGAAGATAGACATGGCTTCTTCATCCTGGCATAATCGGAACTAGTCACTTCACGTACTCCATATTCTTCTTCAGAGGAAGATGATCCCTATTTGCAAAAAAAAGGAAAGGAAATATTTAAAACAGCACAGATAAAGCACTTCTCAAGGACAATACCACTTTTTCATGATAGTATCTAAACAGTAGCACAGCACCAATAGAGATGACAAAGCTCAATCATATGGATGAAATCAGTGGGTGAGTACCAACATTTGTCAGGAAGCTGATTGTGTAGAGCATACAGATGAAGCACTTCTCAGGAACCATCTGTTGCTATCTACGGGGGTGGCCATGCTTACTATATACTCCTCAATTAGTTTAATGTTTCCAACATCTTCTTGTGCAGTTCCACTAAAATATATGGTATCTTCAAAGAAGATCCCTGTTTGCACAAGTAGAGATAATTACGTATGGCATCAAATTAGTGGCAAAACAATTGCTCGTTCCAGCCATAGCAATAAATTAAGATGCAAAACTATATCATTACTTGTGTCATCACAGTTCCAGTGCTTCATTACAGCACCGGGAGTTGATTTTTGTTTTTCTTCCGCTTGTCTTCCCCTTCATCACTTGGTTCAATAACAGACAAGCTTCGCCTTCAATGTAAGATTTGGCATGTCAATTAGGGAGCACAAGTATAGTACTAAACTTAATTTTCTGATGAAAGTGGCAAAATATAGGCCAGCAGTTGTGAAATATCTTTATCTTACCTCAATGGGATATTACGGTGCACATACAGATTGGAAGACTTGTCTCCATTTGTGCAGTTCACTAAAATCAAGCAACATTATCGTACAAGTAGCACAACATATGAAAGCACACTGCAGAATCATGTGAAAGAAGGCTAGTACTGACCTCTCATGATGCGGAATTCAAACAATTCACAAGAAGAAGATCTGAACCAAATTCGCCTTAATGGATAGGAAGTAAGATCTCCTCTTGTGTAGTTCCACTAGGATCAAGCAATCAAGCAACATTGTCGGTGTGACATTTTGGTTGAACTGCACAAAACACTCTTAAAACAAAAGTGTTTTGTGCAGTGCAACAAAAGGTCACAATGGCAACGAGGTGAAGTAGATAACCCTGTTTACACAGAGGTGCAAAGGAAACAATTAGTGGTCAATAACGGTGGATGACACACAAGCCAACAAAAAGAAGCATCTACCTTATCTAAATGGGAAAGAAAGCAAGACAGCAGCATTTCTCAAACGGTGGCGTTGATTACTATTAACATAGAGATTATATTAACAATAAAATTCGTTAAACATGTAATTTGCTTTTAACTGTGGCATTGCATCAATTTTCCAGCGGCATTATTAGAGGGTGTTTGTTTACAGGGACATTATGGTGTAGGGACTAAAAAAACTCCGAGTCAGTCACATCTAAACCAAACAGGAGGGACATTTCGGGACTAAAAGTGGGCATTTGGGACTAAAGAAATAAGGCCCTGAGGGAGTCTTTTTGGGACTTTTTCCAATAGTTGCCCCTGCCACGCATCGCACCTTGTTTCTGTTAGTTCATTACTAGGGGTAACATGGTCTTTTATCATGTCATTTAATAACCTCTAGTCCATGTTTAGTCCCTGGAACCAAGCAGGTAGGGACTAGGGAGTTTTTAACCAAACAGGGCCATAGATTAACAACAGCTAATGAGTTGCACGGGACAGTGGATGCACCAGCACCATGTGCATCTACCGATGTACTGTGGTCATGCACAGTCTATTGCAACAAAGAACAAACAACCAAGGAGCATATTTGTGTTGGTCCCAGTTTTGTTATCTTTAGACACCTTTCCCTATGTGAGCGCAGCAAATCTAGTCCCTTCCTTTCCTTTTTGAACTAGTACTTTCGCCCCTTCCTTTCCTCTTTGAACCACGTCCTAGATTTATGCGATACAACTTTCCCCACTACTTTCCCCCATTCCTTTCCTCTTTGAACCACATCCTAGATTCATGCTATACAACTTTCCCCCTTCATTTCCTCTTTGAACCACGTCCTAGATTCATGCTATATACAACTTTTCCCACTACTTTCCCCCACTCCTTTCCTCTTTGAACCACGTCCTAGATTCATGGTATACATGCAGCTAGAGCAATGCATGTGGAGTAAGTAAAATATACCTTAAGGTTCTTGGGGCGTGGTTCGGTGGGTGACGGGGCGGCGGCAAAGAAGAAGGGGTCGGAGGCCCTCCCGCGCTGCCGCTGGGTGGAAAGTGAATAGCAGCGCCGATAGTGGATTCCCTCCCTCACCGACGGTGACAGCGTTAAGCCTCCTTCCCTTCCCGGCGGACGGATCCTGCCGGCTCTTTGAGCAGCAGTGAGGGAAGAGAGAGGTCAACGAAGTCTTGTTTAGATCTGGAGAGGGCGAGAGAGTGTGAAGAGAGCAACTACAGGCGCTGAGGCTCCAGCGGGAGAGGGAGAGAGAGTGTGAAGAGAGCAACTACAAGCGCTGAGGCTCTAGCGTGTATATATATACTAGAGAGAGTGTGTGAAGCGTGCAAATCCTAGAATACATTTTGACCAGTCAAAGAATCCTCCTGGCAAAAATTATGCTCAAGTATAGTTATCGAACCCGAGACCTCAAGTTTGATGAGCGAATAGGCTAACCAGCTACACAACCCTCCCGTTATGTTCAACGAGAGGAAAATAACCTTTTATACATTCCTGCATTCATGTGACAGGCATGCTGTGTTTTGTGTATGTGTGTGTGTGTGTGTGGGAGTCATTAGGATTTCAATCATAATCGTGTCATGTGGCTTTGGTGGTAACACTATCCATAGTGGTGCAGAAATAATGCAGCCTTAGTCACCTTACCTCTCTCCATGTAGTACGTTGGGTCCCACCAGTCAGAGGGTGAAACAAACAAATTAATAAGAAAAATTAAAAGCGCCAGCGGTGTATCTTACTACCTCACACATCTCGCTACTGCTCGGGAACACTGTCCAATTGATCCCTCTGTTCCCTCACGTACTATTTTAAGTGAATCCTCATTATAACATGCACACAAATTTTGGGCACTTGTATTCGACTTAAGTCAGTGTGCCACCGTATCTCGTATACTTACTACTCCCTCCGTCTAGGTGTAATAAGTCACGTTAGAAGGTGCAACGGGACCAAGTTGCGCGCGTGTGCGTGTGTGTTAGAGAGTGCGACAGATCGACCTACTCCTACAGAGATATGGTGTGTAGTGTACGATTTTAGCCGCGAGAGTCGGTGCATCCTCTTGTTTCCGGGCGTGTCCGGTAGGGACATGCGGACAGCCGCCACGCCCGCTCCTGACCAGCCTGGCCCACCCAAAGCCCCTCCACCGCGTGCGCGCTTCCTGCACGAAACGGTCAGCGCCGCTCCAAAAAATCTGTGCCGCATTCATGCCCGGGCAGAGCGGACGCGACCTCTCACTAGTGCAAGAGTGATGGTTGCTTCATCCGTCCAACTTACTGCTGGGTCTATGTGATTTGACGGCTCATTGGTCTTTATTACTGAGGTGGTAGGACTGCTGGATGTCCCACGCTATCGGTGAAAGGAGGTAGTAGATTACAATTTTCTCCATTCTTACAGCGGAGGAGTGCAAGAGAAGTGAAAACACGCAGGCTCAGTGATTACATGGCCCACCTCACACTATCACCGTGCGACACCTAACTCTTTACATAGTACTCCCTCTGTTCCTAAATATTACTAGATGAGTCCCTGCTCGTTGCCGCGAAACAGCGGTATATCTCTCTGCGCAAAATTATCGATTTTATAGAACTAAAAAAATCTATAACCGCATGACAAATGTGGTAGCCAAACTAAATAAACTCCCACATCATTTGGATCATCCCACGTAAGAAAAAAAGATCAGCCAACTCCTACTACATAATGGGATTATATTTTTCTTTTTGACATGTTAATGGGACTTAAAAGCTCACTTACATGCATGCTACCGGTGCATGCTTGCATGCAGACATGTTGATGTGATTTAAAACCCACTCACATGCATGTGCCACGGTATTTCTGCATGCTTGCATGTGGCTTAGTGCGGAGCCTCTCAACATCTAGATCAGACGACTATTTTGACTGATTTACTTCATCTAACGGCTACGTCAATTTTGATGATGTGGCTCAAGGAGAGGATAGAGAATTCCTAGTAGTGGGGGCTAGCTATTACTTGTAGATAAGTCTTTGTAGAGATTCCACTAGGTGAACTACATACGGAACAAAATGAATGAATCTACACTTAAAATGCATCTATATACACCCGCATGTGGTTAATGGTGAAATCTCTACAAAGACTTATATTTAGGAACGGAGGAAGTACTAGTATAGTACTAGTACATACTGTAATTTATCAGTGAGATAAATTGTACAATGCTACGAAGCTTCCAGCTCCTGTTACACGTATCTTGCGTCCAAGGTTGCCCGTTGCAACATTTCATCAAATACAAAGGAGACTAACATGCATGCAATTGCATCTCAATGATTGACAGATCATAGCAAATATGTACTCCCTCCATTCCAAAATAAGTGTCTCAACTTTGTGCAAACTTTAGTAGAAAGTTGTACTACGACTAAAGTTGACACTTATTTTGGAACAGAGGCAGCTAAAGAAAAAAAATGATCCATGCAGTCCCTAGCTCTTGAACCATGAACTCTGACCAGGCTTCAATTTGCTGGCAACGTTCGAGCTTCCTAATAAATGAAGTTTGCAACCTTTTGACCATCGGATCATTTTGTGTAGTTTCACCTAAATCGAGATGAGCATCCCTGTGGCAAAGAAATTGAAGAAGCATGATTAGAATAAGATTACTAGGACTAGTTGATGAGACATAAACTCATCACAAATATAGTACGTAGAAGCCAGTAGAGGTATCAGGTATGTGCGGGGCAAAGAAGTAGAGAAATATCCACAGGGAGTGATGGAGGAGTGGTGCAAGCCGGCTGTAAAGGGAGTTGTACCTGAGGGATGTAGCTCAACCTTGAGGAGGGCAGTGGGAGGCGGCAATTGCCCACGTCGCGTCAGTGAGCAAGGGACGAAGGCAACCTCACCGGCTTTGTGAGAGATAACAGCGGGGACCCCTGATCGGGACGTGCCGACAGTGGGTTTTCGCCGTCGGCGATGGCCACTGCATCTACACTAAGCATCCACCCCTTCCCCAAGCGGACGTGATCCGCCGGGATGTTAGAGATGTGGCCACAGTCGTTTTGTGCGAGAGAGTGTGAAGAGAGCAACCACAGCAAGCAACCGTGTAGGCTGGCCCGTCCTGACTATGTATATAGTGGAGCGGTTTCCTTTTCTCTCCATATGAACCTATCATATTGCGTACGTGCCACTGAAGAAAATATATATATATATATATGACACGGCACCTACTACTCGTTCTCCTATAATCTTGTGCTTGGCATCTCCAAAATATTAACCTTGCGATTGGCTCTTCGCCTCTTCAGGAAGTCGAGCAATAATGGTAGTGCAGTATATATCGTTCTGGCTCCGAATGAATTGTTGCACGTCCACCACGTGGGCGAGGGTCGAGGGGCGAGGGAGAGTGCTACTACATACAGAGCAAAATGAGTGAATGTACACTCTAAAATACGTTTATATACATCAATGTTTGGAGTATGTACTAGTAGTTCATATTGAAATCTACTAAAGGCCATATATATTCCAAACAATATGATATAATCTCTATAACCAAGGTAGTAGGGACGAGGAGTAAACGGAGGGAGTAGTAAATTTTTCTCCTCGTCCTGCGAGCCACCGCGCGCATGGGAGAGGGAGGAGCAAGCTTCACCTCATCCTGCAAGCCGCCGCGCCCGTGGGCGGGGGAGACGGCATACTAAGCAAGCTTCTCCTCATTCTGCGAGTTGACGGGGCACATCAAAAGTACTCCAGTGTATAGAGCCTTGCCTCTAAGGTAGGCCCCACATGGTTTGCCTCTTTTTTTAATTTAACATAACGCGTCAAGTCGCAATTTGTTTGTTCACCCATGGTTGACGATCCTCCCTCCACCAAGTGTACAACTAGTACACGTGCCAAATTACCACGTGGGCTGCCTTTTTCGTACAGAAATGAGCTCCACCGTGTACCCGCGCGGGTGTGGTTGGGAAAGAGACGGGAGTACGTGCGCCATGCATGCACCTCTTCTCTTCGTGCACGTCCCCCACCTACGTGGGTGTGTGTGAGAGATACAAACCGTGTTCGTGAGTGTTTTTTGTTTTGTGGTGGGGGGTGGGGGTGGGGTGGGGGGTTGATTTCGTGAATTATTTGTGGGAATATGTGTCGATGACATCTCAAACAAAATTCGGCATGCAATGTGTGTGAAATGGAGGCCTATCCATATCATACATAGAGGGTCGGGCAATCCACGAGAAGAGAGGGAGGGGTCATAGCTATTGATAGAGTCGAAGAGAGGATCAAGTACGGGTGGGTGCGAGATCGATGAAGAGAGCCATCGAAATTGTGTGTGTGTGTGTGTGCAAGTCAAAGATATAGGGCGACTGGCCTATCGGAATGTTAGAGGGCACATGTCAAGTTTGTGTGTGGCAGGGAGACATGACTAGAGCGCTTGATGTATCGGTGTGTTGGGGGGGAGGGGGTGGGGGGAGGGGTAGGCAGAGGCCTAACTATAGAGGTAGAACGACTCGTATATGTGTTGAGAAGGAGAGACCCAGCTATGTCTTGAGGGAGATCGGTCGACATCCATACATAACTGAAGGACGGGAAATATGATGGGACAGAGAGAGAGAAAGTGGAGAGAGAGGAAGGGAGAGGGAGGGAGAGGGGTAGAGTGCTGGATGGGTGATGGAGTTGCTTCTAGGAGATGTTGGGAGATGCCTACTAGACAAACTGAGGGTGGAACTACAATGTTATCAATAAGAGTGGGGATGTGTTTCTGTGTGTGCCTGTGCATGATAGATCTATCGGGATGCATCCATGGATGATGAAGGGGAACCATGTGTTTGGTAAGCAAACCTCACTAGATCGGTAGATCAATTGTTGTTTGTCAGAGGAAGGGAGAGACACAACTAATGAGGTAGATCGGTCGATGTGTGGGTAAAACGAGTTATAAGGACCTAGCTGGCTCTATGTATAGCGAGAGATCGGTCGGTGTACGTCCATTTGTTAGAGGCAAATAAGGCCCAGCGAGACGGATAGACAGAGAGAATGGAGCTAGGAGGTGGTGCGAGAAGCCCAACTACTAGCTAGATAGTGGGAGGAGTGTGCGGTTGTGAGATCGATTAAAAGAGGGGTGAGAGTTTACACATGTGTCTGACCATATGAGAGACACGAGGCAAGGACACATAAAGGAGGAGATTGAAGTTGTGTGTGTATGCTGTAGGCAGGCATCGCTGGAGAGGTTTATCGATCGGTGTGTGTCGGAAAGGAGTTGTGGAGACTCTGGGAGAACGACCTAAAGAAAAAAACATGAATGTGCCCGGTGGATAGAATGTCGAGGGAGGGGGAGGGCGAGGAGGGCGTGTGCATGCACGAGAGAAAGTTAGTGGTAGCTACAAAGGTTAGAGGATTGTGTGAGTGTAAGAGACTAAGAAAGATCATAATTTGATATGAAAGCGGATTCGTATATTTGAATAGGAGATTATAGTGTTTTAAACATTGCATGCATGAATATAGCGGTGATACATGTGCTGTGCACATGTCATACCATAATGTGATAATGCATGGCGTTTGCAACTCACAGCTAAATGCCGAACAATCTAAACCATACTATACATCAAACAATCTCACATTTTATTTGAATTTGTGATAATGTGCGGCGTTTGCAGCTTAAAACTAAATAACGAGCAATCTAAACAATACTATATATTGAACATTCTCACATTTTATTTGAATTTGTGGTAATGTGTGGTGTTTGCAACGCACATCTAAATACTTGTAGGCGTAGGGGGTGGGTGAGGGAGTCCTGGGCTAGGGGGTGTCTGGATAGCTGGACTATCATCATCACTCGGACTCCAAGACTATGAAGATACAAGATTGAAGACTTCGTCCCGTATCCAGATGGGACTTTCCTTGGCGTGGAAGGCAAGCTTGGCAGTATGGATATGTAGATATCCTACCATTGTAAACGACTCTGTGTAACCCTAGCCCTCTCCGCTGTCTATATAAATCGGAGGGTTTTAGTCCATAGGACGGACAACCATTAGAACAATCATACCATAGGCTAGCTTCTAGGGTTTAGCCTCCTTGATCTGATGGTAGATCCACTCTTGTACTACCCATATCATCAATATCAATCAAGCAGGAGTAGGGTTTTACCTCCATCAAGAGGGCCCGAGCCTGGGTAAAAACATCGTGTCCCTTGTCTCCTGTTACCATCCGCCTAGACGCATAGTTCGGGACCCCGTACCCGAGATCCGCCGGTTTTGACACCGACATTGGTGCTTTCATTGAGAGTTCCTCTGTGCCGTCATGATCAGGAAGGATGCTTCTTCCCGTCTTTAAAGACGGTACCATCACCAAAGGAGCTTTGGCCGCCAGCCAAACTATCCGGCTAGGTGGTTTTCTCATGACCACCTGTTCGGCCACCGCTTCGACGATGACCTCTCGGGTCATCAAAAGCAATCTTCACGTCAACTCGGAATTCGCCGAGCAGCTGGATCCAATGGAGCTCTCTTCCGTAAACGAGCTCTTGGATCGCATCGCCGCCCTGGGAGTCGCCACAGACTATGATCAGATTGGGCTTAAAACCGATCTGAGAGAGATTAACTCTCCCCAGGTTACCCACCACGTTGCGGTGGTAGAGGAACAACGGGGCGACTCTTCTTCTGTATTAAAAACTAGTTATGTCCGGACTCCTGAACCCTCCATGCCGGATTCCCGCGGAGGGACGAACGTCGATCAAGTACTGAACCTAAAGTCAGGCAGCGGACCGGAATCGTTGGACAACGTCCAGCAATCCCAGCTTCCAAATTCGGAAACTTTTCGGCCCTTGAGCCTCAAGATGGGCAGGGTTCCGGACGCAATTCCACCCACCCACCCAAACATATGCGATCTATCTCAAATCCGGCAAGAGCCCGCTGAAACAGTACATCATTACTTGGCCAGATTCCTCCTGGTTATGGACAGGATAAAAGACTGCCGTGAGGAAAACACAATTTCAATCTTCTGCAATAATTGCACGGACGAGGGAATCTTGAACGCCGTAAGTCGCCGTGAAATTACACGCTTCGCCGACCTGGCGTCCATAGTACGAAAGTACTGTGTGATGGAGAGTTTCCGGAAAACCGAAACTAAGTTTTGGGACAATCCGGCTCCGAACACAACCCTAGTCCGAAACAAAAGGGTGCATCATGCTCAGGCACCCGGTACAAAAACCAAAAAGCAAAAACCCCTTAAAGGGTACGGAACCGTACTGGAGGGATGGCTCAGCGGACCCTGTAAAATCCACAGTACAGAGGGCGCCACTCCAACACATAGCCTTCGGGCATGTTGGATACTGCGGCAGGTGGCCAAAAGTGGCGAAGAGCTTCTAGCACCGGAGAACCACTCCAACAGTACCAGTACGGTATCAACAGTCTTCGAGACTTTCGCATCAAATAATATGCGGAAACAAACAATCCGCAGCCTCGCCGAAGTCTACCAAGTAGCAACAACAAACCCATGGAGCGACATGGCTATCACCTTCAACGCCAGCGACGAACCTAAATTCCGAACAGCCCAAGCACCAGCCGCATTGGTCCTCAGTCCAATAGTGGACGGCTTCCGTCTTACCAAGGTGCTCATGGATGGCGGCAGCGGATTAAACCTCATCTATGAGGAAACCCTTCGAAAAATGGAAATAGACTGGAGCCGCATTGAGCGAAGCAGCACAACCTTTAGAGGAATAATCCCTAGTCGGGAAGCACGCTGCACAGGAAAAATTACACTCGATGTGGTGTTCGGCTCGCCGGACAATTACAGGTCCGAGGAGGTCATGTTCCAAGTGGCCCCGTTCAGCAGCGGATATCACACTTTATTAGGGCGAGAGGCATTCACAATTTTTCAAGCCATACCCCATTACGGGTACATGAAGCTAAAGATTCCCGGGCCCAATGGAATAATCACTCTTGTCAGTGATCCGGACATAGCACTCCGCGCCGAAAACAAGACAGCCGCACTAGCCCTAGAGGCACTATCCGAAGCCCTAGTGGCAGAGGAACTCACTGCGCTGCGCTCCATGGTGAACAGGGACGATGTGATACTCGATAAGAGATCCAAGTCCGCCTCTTTTAAACCAGTGGACGAAATAGTCAAATTCCAGGTCCATCCAACGGACCACACAAAGACGGCCTCCATCGGGGCACAATTAAACCCTGATGTAGACGCTGCACTACGAGAATTCCTTCGGGAAAATTGGGATATATTTTCCTGGCACCCTTCAGATATGCCAGGAATCCCACGCAGGCTGGCAGAACACAGCCTAAACATCCTAAAAGGATTCAAGCCTGTCAAACAGGCTCTTCGGTGATTTTCCGAACCCAAAAGACAGGCAATGGGAGAGGAGCTAGCCAAACTATTAGAAGCCGGATTCATCAGAGACATCAAACATCCGGACTGGCTAGCAAACCTTGTAATGGTACCAAAAAAGGACAAATCCTGGCGCCTTTGTGTCGATTTCAAAGATCTCAACAAGGCTTGCCCAAAGGATCCTTTCCCACTTCCCAGCATCGACCAAATCATCGATGCTACCGCAGGGCACGATTCATTGTGCTTCCTCGACGCATATTCCGGATACCATCAAATCAAGATGGCGGAAACAGACCAGGCCGCAACGGCATTCATTACTCCATACGGACCATTCTGCTTCAACACAATGCCCTTCGGACTCAAAAACACCGGCGCAACATATCAGCGCATGATTCAGACATGTCTGGCTACCCAGATCGGCAAAACAGTGGAGGCATATGTAGACAACGTGGTCGTCAAGACCAAACATGTCGAAACTCTAGTAGACGACTTGAGGCTCACATTCGACAACCTCCAAGCATATGACATTAAGCTCAACCCGGAACAATGCGTTTTCGGCATACCAGCCGGAAAGCTCCTTGGCTTCATTGTATCCGGTAGAGGAATTGAAGCAAACCCAACCAAGATCCGAGCTCTGTCACAGTTGGATATCCCAAAGGATCTCAAACAAATACAAAAATTGACTGGATGCGTGGCAGCCTTAAGCCGCTTCATCTCCCGTTTGGGGGAAAAGGCATTGCCCCTCTATCGCCTCCTCAGGCGCACCGACCACCTCGAGTGGACGGATGCTGCCACGGCCGGACTCGAAGAAATAAAGGCCATACTGGCAACAAATCCGGTCCTGGCCGCGCCTAACTTGGGCGAACCAATGTTATTATATATTGCGGCAACACATCAAGTCGTCAGCGCGGTACTCGTCATCGAACGAGAAACAGAAGGAGACAAATTCCCTCTTCAAAAACCAGTGTACTACGTATCCACTGTCTTAACACCATGCAAGTCCCGGTACCCGCATTATCAAAAGATAGCGTACGCGGTGTTTATGGCATCCTGGAAGCTACAACACTACTTTCAAGAGTGTTCGATAACAGTGGCCTCCGAAGTACCCCTGAACAACATTATAAACAACCGCGACGCGACGGGCAGGATTGCCAAATGGGCCATCGAGCTCTTACCATTCGACATAACCTATAAACCACAGCGAGCTATAAAGTCGCAAGTCCTAGCGGACTTCATCGCTGAATGGACCGAAGCCGAACTCCCTAAATAGTATGGTGCATACTCCAATTGGATTATGCATTTCAATGGCTCCAAAATGTTGGCCGACTTGGGGGCAGACATCGTATTGACGTCCCCAACCGGAGACACAGTCCAGTACGTACTTCAGATAATGTACACGGACTCCAACAATGCGGCCGAATATGAGGCCCTCCTACATGGTCTCCGGATGGCAATCTCCATGGGTATTCAACGCCTAGAGGTGCGCGGGGATTCAAACCTTGCAATATCCCAAGTAAATGGAGACTTTGACGCCAAGGATCCGAAAATGGCAGCCTATCGTAATGCTGTCTTAAAAATGTCAGCTCGGTTCGAAGGACTCGAATTCCAGCACGTAGCCCGGGATAATAACCAGGCAGCCGACGTGTTAGCATGCATCGGCGCAAAACGCGACGCCATCCCTCCAAACATCTTCCTAGAACGGCTCTTGAAGCCATCCGTACTATGGGAAGAGGAGTCTGGAAATAACAACCTGGAAGCAACCGCACCACCCAACACAGAACAATCTGACATAATCGGCGGCTCAGCCGATGAAATAACACCTTCATCCCACGAAATAATGGCGGTAATTGCCCCGTGGACAGAACCATTCCTAGCCTACTTAACTAGGCAGGAACTTCCTGAAGACCAAAATGAGGCCCGCTGCATAGTTCGGCGATCTAAGGCTACAAGGTCCATGAGGGAGAACTTTATAAGAAAAGCACAACCGGAGTCCTTCAAAGGTGTATCTCCGAAGAGGAAGGGCGAAACCTTCTGGCTGAAATTCACGCCGGACTAGGCGGACACCACGCTGCAGCCCGAGCCCTTGTAGGCAAGGCCTTCCGTACAGGATTTTATTGGCCGACGGCCCGGGCAGATGCTCGGGACTTAGTCCAACGATGCGTCGGTTGTCAGCTCTTTGCTAATCAGAGCCACATGCCACCCACCGCCCTCAAAACTATACCCATCACCTAGCCGTTCGCGGTCTGGGGGCTTGACATGGTTGGACCCCTTAAAGGGGGAACCCACAAGCAAAAGTACCTATTGGTCATGGTGGACAAATTCACCAAATGGATAGAGGCCAAGCCAGTTAAAACAGCCGAATCCGGACCAGTGATAGACTTCATATCCGGGGTAGTACACCGTTATGGCGTCCCCCATAGCATCATCACCGATAACGGCACGAACTTCACGGCCGACGAGGTTAAACTCTGGTGCAAAAATATGGGCATTGAGCTCGACTACGCTTCAGTCTATCACCCTCAAACCAACGGTCAAGTTGAGCGAGCAAATGGTCTAATCATGAGCGGCATCAAACCCAGATTAGTGCGGTCCCTTACGGAATCTAACACGCACTAGGTAGAGGAGCTCGACTCTGTACTCTGGGGGCTGCGGACCACGCCAAACCGTACTACCGGATTCACACCATTCTTTATGGTATACGGCGCAGAGGCAGTTTTGCCCTGCGACATAATTCATGACTCACCTCGAGTGCGCTTGTACGAAGAAAGAGAATCCGAGTTGGATCGGCAGGACAGCTTGGACGCACTGGAGGAGGAGCGCGACGTGGCAAAGGCTCGTTCTGCATTCTATCAACAGCAGGCTCGAAGATATCAAAGCAGAGAAGTACGGGCTAAAACTTACAATGTTGGCGAACTAGTTCTATGCCTGCCGGACAAGAAAAAGGACAAACTCAAGTCCAAATGGGAAGGTTCTTTCATAATTGACCAAGTCCTAACTGGCGGAGCATACCGTCTGCGAAACGCATCGGACAACCGACTCGAGCCAAACCCATGGAACGCAGCCCGCCTCCGAAGATTCTACGCCTAGCGCCGGACTCAGAGTTCGTCTCCTTCCTCCGTCCACATTTTATACTTCATTTGCCTTTTGTTTCTCTCTTTTCTCCCACCTTTTTCATAAAGCCCTAGAGGGCTGACTTGCACATTGTTCGCACACACTTGATGTGCTACCCGCACTCATTATACCTGGGGGCTTCTTCAACAGAAGCTTACTAATACGGGCTTTATGCCCAACACATGTGTCAAACTTCCGCATGTACCTTTTATTCACCATTATATGCATCGATATGACTTAAGTTTTGGCCAAGCTGGGTTGCCTGGCTCCTGTGCTTACCCCTATGTTCCCGATTGTTCGGCTAGGAGGTAAAGGGAGCACCTCTGTGATTGTTACTGCCGGGTCAGCCGGATGTGTACCTCAGACTGGGTGAAGCCGAAAGCTAGCGTTCTTAAGGGAATATTCGGTCGGTGACTTGAAAGATGATTTTTTACCTATTTATTCATATGCCCCCAGATGTTTTTCTGCTCCTTTCGCAGTCCGGACATGCACTTTAGGGCATGCCTCCTAGGGAAAGGAACCCTTAACGGAACTATTCTACCTGGAAGATGTTTCTTACTAACCATGTAATATAACATAACTAGTTGGGCACTTGTCTGATAAAGCACTAATGACCCCTATGCCTGGTCTCCATGCATGCCCCGATTTTTTCATAACCGAGAAGGTATTCGGACACACTCCGGACTCTAAGGTCCCGAGGTTGAAGCGAAAAGGTCGGCAAAGACAAATGATCTACAATCCGGCTAGAAGGCATTTTATATGTCATTTCAAAATACATCGTCAAATTGACTGAATGTACTCCTCTTCAATCCCGTCTAACAGGCTATCTAATTTACAGTCCCGTTGGGAATACTTAGCGGCCAATTCTACTTGGCCGTACACTAAGCTCACAAGGATCTCCTTCCCATCGGGCCCCACAGGTCCGACCTCGGCCATGTGGTTTGGATCCGCCTTCTTGTACCACGTCTTCACCATGGCCCAGGCATCCCTGGCACCTTGACGGCAGGCCGATATCTTCCATAAACGGAAGCGTTGCCGTGCTCCCTGAAGCTTCTCCGCAAGCTCTCCAAGGCCCTCGGGTAGGGAAACGGACGGCCATAAGGCCTGGGCGACGCCACTCATCGCCTGCTGAATACGTTCGAGCAGTTGCACCAGCTCGGGAAGTTGGTCACCCATTGAACCAGGCATTTCCTCCGCAGGGCGACCTGTGAGCACACCTACAGACATATTTCTGTCAGTTAACTTCCTCGCCGAACTCTTCTTTTCAAAAGAGTTTGCTCAAGCACTTACTATAGATGCCGCGACGAAGCCGCTGATTCTCCTTCACGGAGCCAGACAGCTGGGCCCGAACACCTTTTAGCTATTCTTCAAGCTGGGTGTGGGCATCTTGGAGTTTGTTCCTTTCCTGCTGCACCTTCATAAGCACCCTCTCACCGGCCTTCAGCTGGCGCAGTAGCTGTTGCTTGTCCGGATCAAGTCCGGCAACATCTGCAATATTATTGTCAGACTTATACGCACACCGCACACTGCTTATCTTTTTGAAATATGTGTTACCGGAGGGGGTCTCGGTGTCTCCTCCTGCGGCGGTAGTGCGGCCTCAAGTTGGGCCTTGCACCCTTCTAGCTCCTGAGACAATTGGGCATTCTTCTCCGTGAGATCCTGCATATCAAATGATCCTTAAATCAGTTATTTTAACTACTTTAAGTCTCGGGGGCTACTGGCATATACAACTATTACAATCCCTTACCCGTATGTCTTTTACATACTGCTCCGTGGCTCTGGTTAAACCATCTTAAGCGGCACGGAGGTGCGCGTCTCCCGCGTTAAAGGCATTCAACGCCTCTGGGGAGAAACACGCGTCACGAAGAACTGTCCAGCGGCGCCTATGATTCATGGCGCTCTCCACCTCAGACCTGGTGGCGGACAGCCTGTCGGCATCCTCCGTTGGAGGAGTATCCGGCTCGCGCCTTGCGCTCGCCTCCCCCTCCGGACTAGGTGTTGGAGCCTGGCTGGCGGAGGCTGGGTTGGCAACCTCTCCGGGCATAGTCCGGCGAGCGCTCTTTCTCCTGGAAAAGTCATGAGTATTAATACACCTCCTAGGAGTCTTTCCCCTAAACAACGGTCGCGAGCTATACCATTGCGGTGACGTTTCTATTCGCACCGCACCCCTCTACCGCCTGCTGGGCCGGACTGACCCTTGTTGGTCAGCCGCTGCGGGTTCGGCTTCCCGCCTTGAAGGCACCTCCTGCAAGACACCGTTGTATACGGTGGTCAGAAATACGCAAGGACGAAGTAATGGTGTCAGGACTCCGGTCATAATTACCTGGGAAGCCGGAGATAAGCCGGGGTAGTCAGCCGTGATGGCGACTAGAGCATTGTCCGTGCTGAGTTGGTGGAACACCCCATCAATTAGCTCCACCTTTATGTTCAGATCCTCTTCGGAGGCTGGGTCAAGGGATCTTCCCGGATCCTCGGGTTGTGGAGCCAGACTGTGTATGCCCTCCACATCCCGGCGCAGTTCCTGCGTCAAAATCATAAAGTAAGGCACTTAACTTTGAAAGCACGGGTCGGATGAATAAACGTCCGCTTACCTAGCTCCGAGGGTTATTCATGGAGAACCCATTCAATGGGCTCGTCTGGAGGAAGTCCTCCTTCTCCCCCTTGTACAGGCCGGACAGGATCTTCACCAGATCCGCGGCCGATCTCGGCCCTTTGCGGCCATGACGGGTGGCGTCATTCTCCCCGTTGAAATCCCACATGGGGTGGCCCCTATATTGGAGCGGTTGCACCCCTCGCATAATGCACGTGGCCATGACTCCAATCATGGTCAATCCGGAATGGGCCAGCAGCCTTATCCGGCCCATCAAATAATGGACGCTCCTGTCTTCCTCCTGTTGAGGGCTCCGCGGGCGCCAACTTAGGCGTTTATTCAGAGGAGCCTTGCTGAACTCCGGGAGGCCGATCCGAACTGGGTCCGGCAGTGGAGCATCTTCCACATAAAACCATTCCGAGGGCCAGTCTTCGGACGCCTTCTTTGGGGTTCCGGATAGATATCCGGTCCCGACGATGCGCCATATTTCGGCTCCGCCCACTTGATATATTGACCCCTCGTGAGAATGGGGTATGAGGCAAAATAGTCTCTTCCACAGCGCAAAATGGGGCTCGATGCCCAGAAATAACTCGCAAAGCGCTACGAAACCCGCGATGTGCAGAATAGAGGCGGGCGTGAGGTGATGAAGCTGGAGTCCGTAGAACTCCAGAAGCCCCCGGAAAAACGGATGTATGGGAAATCCGAGCCCCCTTACTAGATAAGGGACGAAGCACACCCGCTCTCCTTTGGAGGGACTGGGGGTGGCCTCCGCTTGCTTTCCACCTTTGTAGGTGGCCAGCCCGGCTCGAACCGGGACCATAAAGGCCGGAGGAAGGTATCCCTCCGCTTGGAGCGTCACCAGCTCGTTGTGCAGGATTGAACATCTCCTCCAATCTCCTGGTTGAGGGCTAGGAGCGCGAGAGGAGGAGCCGCGTCGACAGTCCATGATGGAATGGATTTTTGGTCAGAAGCACTCCGATGAGTACTCGCGGAAGGAAGATGGTGTGATTTGGATCTGGATTCTTGCCTCTCTTATAGGCAGATTATTTGCGCAGCAAGGGGGTAAAATATAAAAATACCCTGGCCTTTCGCATTCGTGCGACACGTGGAAGAGGGCCATTATTGGGCGTGGAGGCCAAGGAGCGCAACATTTGTAAGGAAGCCGGACACTATTCGGCAACCACATGGAATTTGAAGGAGAACCCTCCTTGCAACGCCGAAGACAATATACGCGCCGGACTCGTCGTCATTGAAGCCTGGTTCGGGGGCTACTGAGGGAGTCCTGGGCTAGGGGGTGTCCGGATAGCCGGACTATCATCATCGGCCGGACTCCAAGACTATGAAGATACAAGATTGAAGACTTCGTCCTGTATCCGGATGGGATTTTCCTTGGCGTGGAAGGTAAGCTTGGCAGTACGGATATGTAGATCTCCTACCATTGTAACCGACTCTGTGTAACCCTAGCCCTCTCCGGTGTCTATATAAACCGGAGGGTTTTAGTCCATAGGACGGACAACCATTACAACAATCATACCATAGGCTAGCTTCTAGGGTTTAGCCTCCTTGATCTCGTGGTAGATCCACTCTTGTACTACCCATATCATCAATATCAATCAAGCAGGAGTAGGGTTTTACCTCCATCGAGAGGGCCCGAACCTGGGTAAAAACATTGTGTCCCTTGTCTCCTGTTACCATCCGCCTAGATGCACAGTTCGGGACCCCCTACCCGAGATCCGCCGGTTTTGACACCGACAGCGGGGCACCATACATAATGTGATAAACACATTATACATATGAGACATGGTTTAGATTATGAAGATCTAGCTAGAGCTAGAAATGTAATGTGATTTGAAATCAAAATAAAGTGGATTCAAAAAATCTAGTTCGAGTTCATATAGTACACATAGTTCATATGTAACTCGATACTGATCATGTGGTGTGCTATGAAGATAATACACAAATGATGGTTTAACTTGACAATAATGATGATTGTAGATCTTATTAAAACAGAGAAACGAATTCAAATGCTTTGACTTCACAACAATCATTACTGTAGATCTTATTCAAATTTAGTTCATATTGAAGCGGTAGTATATACGTTTGGAATGCACTAAAATTTTCATTTGAGTAGTAGGTTGCATGCATTATACACGTAGCGAAATATTTTAATTGAACATAACATGAATTCAAAGTTTTGAATGACATTTGTAGTGCGCATTGATTTGGTACAGTACATGTTAGGCTTGTTCGGAAATTTCAACCCGCGCCTTGTTAGCCCGAAATATTTAAGATTTATCTTTGTCTCGTTGTGCTCCGACAACTCCCTCCATCTCAACCCGCGCCTTGCTATTCCGAAATTACAATGCGCGCGAAAACTCCCACCTCCTGTGAAATCCCGACACCTGAAATGCCCGTGGTACCCCTAATTCGAAAGAACCGCCTCAAATCGGTGGCGGGTACTTTCATAACTTACCCCACATTTCGGACAAACACGTCTCTAAGCCATGGTTTCCCACTGCCATCCCATCCGCCCACCCATTCGTACACCGAGGCCGCGAAAACCCGCGACGAAACCCCATTCCCTGCTCTGTCCACCACCCAGCCGGACCCTCTTCCCCGACGACGTCGTCCACAACAACACCTCGACGTCCCTCATCCATCGTACCGGATGAGGATCCTTCATCGATCTCATCGGCCCGCCGGTTCAGCCACCCCATCCTCCACCTCCAAGGAGCTGCCCCGACGTTCCCCTCGTCTTTCGCACCACCTCCATTCCCACACCGCCGTCTTCACCTGCACCACTGGAAGAGCATCATCATTACCGTTTCCTCGGATGAAGCTGCGGCCTAATCAGCGCCACCAAAGAGGTTGTACACTAATCGCCATATTTTCATCTTGATTCGATCTCACGGTGCTGCCGGCGCTTGGTCCCGAGCCGACATGGCACGGCTCCATCCACGGCGGCGGCGCCGGCCACTTCCTCCACGGCGTCGCTCCCTCGGCGGCAATGTCCACATCAGTAGGAGCTGCTGCTGCTCTGCTCTTGCTCTCGGTCCCCTGCCTGGTCTGCTCTTGCTATTGCTATTGCTCGCGCTGCTACTCTCGCTCTTGCTCTTGCTTGCGATGCTGCTCCGATTTGGCTACACTTCAGTCGACTGAATCGACTTTTGGGTCAGTCGATTTCCAAGGGGTGGGCTCGCCGGGGTGAAGGAAGAACCAGCCGCAGCGGGGAGGGGGGCTCGTCGGAGAGGTACCCCACTATCTATCTTAGGGTTCAGGATGGGAGCGGTGGTCGCCGGCGATGGCGGGGCGTTGGCAAGGCGGTGGCGTGGGGATCGCCGGAAAAAAATCTCGGCACGGGGGGCCTAGAGGGATGGCCGGGGTGGCGGGAGACCGGCGGTGGGGAGTGTTTTCGGGGCGGGCGGGGCGGCGCACCACCAGCCGCGGGCGGCGGGGGGGCGCTGTTTGGCCGGTGGTGGCTGGCAGCTCAGGGGGGTGGAGGTTGAAGATGAACCGCAGGCCCTTGATTTCGTATCCAACGGCTGCAAAATCAACTGACCAGAGATGAAAAAGTCAGTCGACCGACGTGTAGCCTCACCTTGCTAGTGCGTTCAGTTTCGACAGCAAAATTCAGTTTCGACAACAAAATTCTGTTCTGACAGTTAGGTTCAGTTTCGACAGTTAAGTCAGTTTCGACAGTTAAGTTCAGAGATGAGCGGCTGATGTATTTTACATCTAGCACTTTATTGTTATGTATTTTACATCATGTATTGGAGATGCTATTAGAATTCCACTCGGGTTAACGTTGTTCGTTGTCTCTCTTGTCCTGCTTCAGCCTCGGCATCGTACAACTCACCGGAGCTGCTCCAACGATGAAACCCTCCATCACAGCGGAGCAGTCCCTCGGGCTCCATCTCCAGACGCCTAAGATTTGCTTCCCCTCCTCCGACAGCAAAGTCAGCCGGAGCATCCTCACTGGCTAACCCAATCATGCTGAGATTGACATGTCTTCGCCAAAGAGGTTGTACACTTGTTGCATCTCTCTTTTACTCTACATGTTATATATATTTTCCACTGAACACACGGATTTGTTCCTTTAGTGTCTCCTTGAAAGAAAAAACATAGGAATTTTAATTTTCACTTGTCCTCCTTTTCAAATTCCTATTCATGAAGCACAAGACTAAGAGATAGTAGCATAATAGCATTATAACCGTACATTTTCTTGTGGTTTGACTTAATCTCACCATGCTTCTTTGCATCCTGTGATCTTCCAATTCTTGTGAATCAAACACCCAGATTGGCAGAAATCCTGTGTTTTTAAATTCTCTGTTTTGCACATGCATTCCTATCCTATTCCTGTCTATTTCCTATCCCTGCATTGTTGGAATCCTCCAATTCAATCGAGCCCTTACAGAATTACTTCTCTTACAGATAATTTTCAAAGAAAACTTTGCGTGGTTTGTCCCGCTCCTGCTGCACCGTCGTCCACCCCAGCTCAGCTGCTCCAACGACAGAAGGGTCCAGCACAGCAGCGATCCGGACTCCAGACTGTCTTTCGCCGCCTCAGATCTTCTTTCCCGCCGCTGGCAGCCATGAAAACTGCATTACCATCATCAACCGAGCAGATGACCTCGAGGAATACACGGGTCCGCAAGAGAGGTCGCATTCTTTCGTGTCTGCTTACGTTATGCATCTCTTAATATTTCATGCTACTTTATCGTCCTGTTCACCGATTAGACTCTGAGTCAGCTCCAAACTAATGGTTAAACTTGAGTTTTTAAATGGTTGTGGGGTACATATCGGGGCCGCTATCAATAGTATCTATCTACTATCTGGTTAATCTCCGGTTTCTACTATGAGTTTCATGTTGGGTGGGAAACAAACAGTAAAGAAGCCATTATCTGTATTTATTAACTGAAGCCATTATCTGCCTGCTATTATTGGTTTGGGGTCTATCCACAGGTTGCTACCATCACTCTGGATTTTTGCATGCACTCCTTACATAATCTCACTATGTTTTATTCCTATGCATGACAATTATTGTAAACAATGGAACTGAGCATGTAGAGCAAAAGAGACGAGCCTTGCGTGGCAATATAATTTCATGCAGATGTCGCTCCATGGTAGGTGCAAAGGCAGCCCCCCCTCCACGCATTTCGGATTGTAATCGAGAGGAAGATATCTGTTCTGAGGGGGATTCATAAGGAGAAGATAACTCCTATTTACCCCCTGAGGTCTTCGCTGTAACTTGGCATGTTGATGTTGGTTATATCATGCATATGGTGTCTTGCATTGCTTACTTTATACATCAAATATGTCATCTGCTTAGTTTAGACATCCTTTGTGCGAATGCCATCTGTTTAGTTTATTCATCGTTTATGTGAATTATGCAACGCCACCTTGTTTAGCCAGGCATCATATATGTGAATTTTGCAATGCCATCCTGCTTAGCCAGTCATCTTATATGTAAATTATATCAGGCCATCCTTTTTTCGCTACATATTACATTTGTCAATAATGTGAGTACATTCAACTGCTCTTCGTGTGCATCAGCCATTTGACACGGTGATGGCAAATTCTGGAGTGAAAACAAGGTCTTCTGAGCAGACTATGCTATCTGACGAAGCGCATATCTCGCTGGTTACGGATAGCTCATCAGAGGCGGATTCAGAGACAGATGACCAGTCCTATTCCCCCCCCCCCCTGAGGTGTATGCTCTAACTTGGCAGGGTTATGTTGCTCATATCGTGCGTATGGTGTCTCGCATTGCTATGCCATTTGATTAGTTTAGACATGCTTCGTGTGAATGCCACCTGTTCAGTGTCTAATTACCATATATGTGAATTATGCATTGCCATCTTGTTGCAAGACATTATATATGTGAATTATACAATGCTATCTTGTTGCAAAGGCATTATATTGTTGGAAATATGCCCTAGAGGCAATAATAAATTAGTTATTATTATATTTCCTTGTTCATGATAATCGTTTATTATCCATGCTATAATTGTATTGACAGGAAACTCAGATACATGTGTGGGTACATAGACAACACCATGTCCCTAGTAAGCCTCTAGTTGACTAGCTCGTTGATCAATAGATGGTTATGGTTTCCTGACCATGGACATTGGATGTCGTTGATAACGGGATCACATCATTAGGAGAATGATGTCATGGACAAGACCCAATCCTAAGCCTAGCACAAAGATCGTGTAGTTCGTATGCTAAAGCTTTTCTAATGTCAAGTATCTTTTCCTTAGACCATGAGATTGTGCAACTCCCGGATACTGTAGGAATGCTTTGGGTGTACCAAACGTCACAACATAACTGGGTGGCTATAAAGGTGCACTACAGGTATCTCCGAAAGTGTCTGTTGGGTTGGCACGAATCGAGACTGGGATTTGTCACTCCGTGTAAACGGAGAGGTATCTCTGGGCCCACTCGGTAGGACATCATCATAATGTGCACAATGTGACCAAGGGGTTGATCACGGGATGATGTGTTACGGAACGAGTAAAGAGACTTGCCGGTAACGAGATTGAACAAGGTATCGGTATACCGACGATCGAATCTCGGGCAAGTACAATACCGCTAGACAAAGGGAATTGTATATGGGATCGATTGAGTCCTTGACATCGTGGTTCATCCGATGAGATCATCGTGGAACATGTGGGAGCCAACATGGGTATCCAGATCCCGCTGTTGGTTATTGACCGGAGAACGTCTCGGTCATGTCTACATGTCTCCCGAACCCGTAGGGTCTACACACTTAAGGTTCGATGACGCTAGGGTTATAAAGGAAGTTTGTATGTGGTTACCGAATGTTGTTCGGAGTCCCGGATGAGATCCCGGACGTCACGAGGAGTTCCGGAATGGTCCGGAGGTAAAGATTTATATATGGGAAGTCCTATTTTGGCCACCGGAAAATGTTCAGGATTTTTCGGTATTGTGCCGGGAAGGTTCTAGAAGGTTCCGGAGTGGGGCCCACCTGCATGGGGGACCCACATGAACGTGGGTAGTGTGGGCAAGGCCCCACACCCCTGGTCAAGGCGCACCAAGATCCCCCCTTAGAAGGAATAAGATCATATCCCGAAGGGATAAGATCAAGATCCCTAAAAAGGGGGGATACAATCGGTGGGGAAGGAAATGATGGGATTTCTTTCCTCCCACCTTGGCCAACGCCCCAATGGACTTGGAGGGCAAGAAACCAGCCCCTCCACCCCTATATATAGTGGGGAGGCGCATGGGAGCTACACACGAAGTTCTGGCGCAGCCCTCCCCCTCTCCCAAGTCCTCCTCCTCTCCCGCGGTGCTTGGCGAAGCCCTGCAGGATTGCCACGCTCCTCCACCACCACCACGCCGTCGTGCTGCTGCTGGATGGAGTCTTCCCCAACCTCTCCCTCTCACCTTGCTGGATCAAGGCATGGGAGACGTCACCCGGCTGTACGTGTGTTGAACGCGGAGGTGCCGTCCGTTCAGCACTAGGATCTCCAGTGATTTGGATCACGACGAGTACGACTCCTTCAACCCCGTTCTCTTGAATGCTTCCGCTTAGCGATCTACAAGGGTATGTATATGCACTCTCCTTCCCCTCGTTGCTGGTTTCTCCATAGATAGATCTTGGTGACACGTAGGAAAATTTTGAATTTCTGCTACGTTCCCCAACAGTGGTATCAGAGCTAGGTCTATTGCGTAGATTCTTTGCACGAGTAGAACACAAAGTAGTTGTGGGCGTTGATTTTGTTCAATATGCTTACCGTTACTAGTCCAATCTTGTTTCGACGGTATTGTGGGATGAAGCGGCCCGGACGACCTTACACGTACTCTTACGTGAGACAGGTTCCACCGATTGACATGCACTTGGTGCATAAGGTGGCTAGCGGGTGCCAGTCTCTCCCACTTTAGTCGGAACGGATTCGATGAAAAGGGTCCTTATGAAGGGTAAATAGCAATTGGCATATCACGTTGTGGTTTTGCGTAGGTAAGAAACGTTCTTGCTAGAAACCCATAGCAGCCACGTAAAACATGCAACAACAATTAGAGGACGTCTAACTTGTTTTTGCAGGGTATGCTATGTGATGTGATATGGCCAAGAAGAATGTGATGAATGATATGTGATGTATGAGATTGATCATGTTCTTGTAATAGGAATCACGACTTGCATGTCGATGAGTATGACAACCGGCAGGAGCCATAGGAGTTGTCTTTATTTATTGTATGACCTGCGTGTCATTGAACAACGCCATGTAATTACTTTACTTTATTGCTGACCGGTAGCCATAGTAGTAGAAGTAATAAGTTGGCGAGACAACTTCATGGAGACATGATGATGGAGATCATGATGATGGAGATCATGGTGTCATGCCGGTGACGATGATGATCATGGAGCCCCGAAGATGGAGATCAAAAGGAGCAAAATGATATTGGCCATATCATGTCACTATTTGATTGCATGTGATGTTTATCATGTTTATGCATCTTGTTTACTTAGAACGATGGTAGTAAATAAGATGATCCCTTACAACAATTTCAAGAAGTGTTCTCCCCTAACTGTGCACCATTGCTAAAGTTTGTCGTTTTGAAGCACCACGTGATGATCGGGTGTGATAGATCCTTACGTTCACATACAACGGGTGTAAGACAGTTTTACACATGCAAAACACTTAGGGTTAACTTGACGAGCCTAGCATGTACAGACATGGCCTCGGAACACAGAGACCGAAAGGTCGAGCATGAGTCGTATGGAGGATACGATCAACATGAAGATGTTCACCGATGATGACTAGTCCGTCTCACGTGATGATTGGACACGGCCTAGTTGACTCGGATCATGTAATCACTTAGATGACTAGAGGGATGTCTATCTGAGTGGGAGTTCATAAGATGAACTTAATTATCCTGAACATAGTCAAAAGATCTTTGCAAATTATGTCGTAAGCTCGCGCTTTAGTTCCATTGTTTAGATATGTTCTTAGAGAAAATATAGTTGAAAGTTGACAGTAGCGATTATGCGGACAGTAGAAAGCTTATGTCCTTATTGCACCGCTCAGTGTGTTGAACCCCAAACGTCCTTTGTGGATGTTGCGAACATCGGACATACACGTTTTGATAACTACGTGATAGTTCAGTTAAACGGTTTAGAGTTGAGGCACCAAAGATGTTTTCGAAACATCGCGGAACATATGAGATGTTTCGAGGGCTGAAATTGAGATTTCAGGCTCGTGCCAACGTCAAGAGGTATGAGACCTCCGATGATTTTCTTAGCCTGCATACTAAGGGAGAAAAGCTCAATCGTTGAGCGTATGCTCAGATTGTCTGAGTGCAACAATCACTTGAATCGAGTGGGAGTTGATCTTCCAGATGAGATATTGATGTTTCTCCAAAGTCATTGCCACCAAGCTGCTAGAGCTTCATGATGAGCTATAACATATCAGGGATAGATAAGATGATCCTTGAGGTATTCGCGATGTTTGACACCGCGAAAGTAGAAATCAAGAAGGAGCATCAATTGTTGATGGTTGGTGAAACCACTAGTTTCAAGAAGGGCAAGGGCAAGAAGGGATACTTCATGAAACGGCAAATCAGCTGCTGCTCTAGTGAAGAAACCCAAGGTTGAACCCAAACCCGAGACTAAGTGCTTCTGTAATAAGGGGAACAACCACTGGAGCGGAATTACCCTAGATACTTGGTAGATGAGAAGGCTGGCAAGGTCGATAGAAGTATATTGGATATACATTATGTTAATGTGTACTTTGCTAGTACTCCTAGTAGCACCAGGGTATTAGATACCGGTTCGGTTGCTAAGTGTTAGTAACTCGAAATAAAAGCTACGGAATAAACGGAGACTAGCTAAAGGTGAGCTGACGATATGTGTTGGAAGTGTTTCCAAGGTTGATGTGATCAAGCATCGCACGCTCCCTCTACCATCGAGATTTGGTCTTTGCGATGAGCATAGACATGATTGGATTATGTATATCGCAATACGGTTATTCATTTAAGGAGAATAATGGTTACTCTATTTATTTGAATAATACCTTCAATGGTCTTGCACCTAAAGGTATGGTTTATTGAATCTCGATCGTAGTGATACACATTTTCATGCCAAAAAGATATAAGATAGTAATGATAGTACCACTTACTTGTGGCACTGCCATGTAAGTCATATTGGTGTAAAACGCATGAAGAAGCTCCATGTTGATGGATCTTTGGACTCACTCGTTTTGAAAAGTTTGAGACATGCGAACCATGTCTATTGGTGTATACGCATGAAGAAACTCCATGCAGATGGATCGTTTGGACTCACTTGATTTTGAATCACTTGAGATATGCAAATCATACCACATGGGCAAGATGATTTAAAAGCCTCGTTTTTCAGTAAAAAGGAACAAGATATCAACTTGTTGGAAGTAACACATTTTGATGTGTGCAGTCCAATGAGTGCTGAGGCATGCAGTGAATATCGTTATGTTCTTACTTCACAGATGATTCGAGTAGATGTTGAGTATATTTACTTGATGAAACACAAGTCTGAATTATTGAATGGTTCAAGTAATTTCAGAGTGAAGTTGAAGATCATCGTGACAAGAGGATAAAATGTCTATGATATGATCATAGAGATGAGTATCTGAGTTACGAGCTTTGGCACGCAATTAAGACATTGTGGAAATTGTTTCACAATTAATACCGCCTGGAACACCATAGTGTGATGGTGTGTCCGAACATCATAGTTGCACCCTTTTGGATATGGTGCGTACCATGATGTCTCTTATCAAATTACCACTGTTGTTCATGGGTTAGGCATTAGAGACAACCACATTCACTTTAAATAGGTCACCACGTAATTCCATTGAGATGACACCGTATGAACTATGGTTTAGAGAAACCTAAGTTGTCATTTCTTAAAGGTTTGGGGCTGCGACGCGTATGTGGAAAAGTTTCAGGTTGATAAGCTCGAACCCAAAGCGGATAAAATGCATCTTCATAGGACACCCAAAACAGTTGGGTATACCTCCTAATTCAGATCCGAAAGCAATAGGGATTGTTTCTTGAATCGGGTCCTTTCTCGAGGAAAAGTTTGTCTCGAAAAGTTGAGTGGGAGGATGGTGGTGACTTAATGAGGTTATTGAACCATCACTTCAACCAGTGTGTAGCAGGGCACAGGAAGTTGTTCCTGTGGCACCTACACCAATTGAAGTAGAAGCTTATGATAGTGATCATGAAACTTCAGATCAAGTCACTACCGTACCTTGTAGGGTGACAAGGATGCATACTGCTTCAGAGTTGTATAGTAATCTTGTCTTGAAGGTCATGTTGCTAGACAACAATGAACCTACGAGCTATGGAGAAGCAATGGTGGGCCCAAATTCCGACAAATGGTTAGAAGCCATGAAATCCGAGATAGGATCCATGTATCAGAACAAAGCATGGACTTTGGTGGACTTGTCCGATGATCGGCAAGCCATTGAGATAAATGGATCTTTAAGAAAAGACGGACGTGGATGGTAATGTCATCGTCTATGAAGCTCGACTTATGGCAAAGAGTTTTTTCACAAGTTCAAGGAGTTGACTACAATGAGATTTTCTCATTCGTAGCGATGCTTAAGTCCGTCGGAATCATGTTAGCATTAGCTGCATTTATGAAATCTGGCAGATGGATGTCAAAACGAGTTTCCTTACCAGTTTTCGTAAGGAAAGGTTGTATGTGATACAATCAGAAAAGTTTTGTCGATCCTAAGGATGCTAAAAGGTGTGCTAGCTCCAGCGATCCTTCCATGGACTGGAGTAAGCATCTCGGAGTTGGAATATGCACTTTGATAAGATGATCAAAGATTTTTGTTTATACAAAGTTTATGAGAAACTTGTATTTCCAAAGAAGTGAGTGGGAGCACTATAGAATTTCTGATGAGTATATGTTTTTGACATATTGTTGATCAGAAATGATGTAGAATTTTCTGTAAAGCATATAAGGGTTATTTGAAAAGTGTTTTTCAAGTGAAAACCTGGTTTAAGCTACTTGAACATTGAGCATCAAGATCTATGATGATAGATCAAAACCCGCTTAATGGTACTTTCAAATGAGCATATACCTTGACATGATCTTAAAGGTGTTCAAGATGGATCAGTCAAAGAAGGAGTTCTTGCCTGAGTTGTAAGGTATGAAGTTAAGAGTTAAAGCTCAACCACAGCAGAAAATAGAGACAGGACGAAGGTCATCCCCTATGTTTCAGACATAGACTCTATAGTATGCTATGCTGTGTACCGCACCGGAAGTGTGCCTTGCCATGAGTCAGTCAAGGGGTACAAGAATGATCCAGGAATGGATCATTGGACATCGGTCAAAATTGTCCTTGGAGTAAATAAGGACATGTTTCTCGATTATGGAGGTGATAAAGAGTTCGGCGTAAAGGGTTACGTCGATGCAAGCTTTAACACCTATCCGAGTGACTCTGAGTAGCAAACCGGATACGTATAGTGGAGCAACCATTTGGAATAGCTCCAAGTGGAGTGTGGAAGTAGCATTTACAATATGACCTAGAGATTTGCGAAGTACATACGGATCTGAATGTTGCAGACCCGTTGACTAAAACCTCTCTTACAAGCAAAACATGATCAAACCCCAGAACTCATTGAGTCTTAATCACATGATGATGTGAACTAGTTTAGTGACACTAGTAAACTCTTTGGATGTTGGTCACATGGCGATGTGACCTGCGAGTGTTAATCACATGGCGATGTGAACTAGATTATTGACTCTAGTGCAAGTGGGAGACTGTTGGAAATATGCCCTAGAGGCAATAATAAATTAGTTATTATTATATTTCCTTGTTCATGATAATCGTTTATTATCCATGCTATAATTGTATTGACAGGAAACTCAGATACATGTGTGGGTACATAGACAACACCATGTCCCTAGTAAGCCTCTAGTTTACTAGCTCGTTGATCAATAGATGGTTACGGTTTCCTGACCATGGACATTGGATGTCGTTGATAACGGGATCACATCATTAGGAGAATGATGTGATGGACAAGACCCAATCCTAAGCCTAGCACAAAGATCGTGTAGTTCGTATGCTAAAGCTTTTCTAATGTCAAGTATCTTTTCCTTAGACCATGAGATTGTGCAACTCCCAGATACTGTAGGAATGCTTTGGGTGTACCAAACGCCACAACGTAACTGGGTGGCTATAAAGGTGCACTACAGGTATCTCCGAAAGTGTCTGTTGGGTTGGCACGAATCGAGACTGGGATTTGTCACTCCGTGTAAACGGAGAGGTATCTCTGGGCCCACTCGGTAGGACATCATCATAATGTGCACAATGTGACCAAGGGGTTGATCACGGGATGATGTGTTACGGAACGAGTAAAGAGACTTGCCGGTAACGAGATTGAACAAGGTATCGGTATACCGACGATCGAATCTCGGGCAAGTACAATACCGCTAGACAAAGGGAATTGTATACGGGATCGATTGAGTCATTGACATCGTGGTTCATCCGATGAGATCATCGTGGAACATGTGGGAGCCAACATGGGTATCCAGATCCCGCTGTTGGTTATTGACCGGAGAACGTCTCGGTCATGTCTACATGTCTCCCGAACCCGTAGGGTCTACACACTTAAGGTTCGATGATGCTAGGGTTATAAAGGAAGTTTGTATGTGGTTACCGAATGTTGTTCGGAGTCCCGGATGAGATCCCGGACGTCACGAGGAGTTCCGGAATGGTCCGGAGGTAAAGATTTATATATGGGAAGTCCTATTTTGGCCACCGGAAAATGTTCGGGATTTTTCGGTATTGTACCAGGAAGGTTCTAGAAGGTTCCGAAGTGGGGCCCACCTGCATGGAGGACCCACATGAACGTGGGTAGTGGGGGCAAGGCCCCACACCCCTGGTCAAGGCGCACCAAGATCCCCCCTTAGAAGGAATAAGATCATATCCCGAAGGGATAAGATCAAGATCCCTAAAAAGGGGGGATAACAATCGGTGGGGAAGGAAATGATGGGATTTCTTTCCTCCCACCTTGGCCAACGCCCCAATGGACTTGGAGGGAAAGAAACCAGCCCCTCCACCCCTATATATAGTGGGGAGGCACATGGGAGCTACACACGAAGTTCTGGCGCAGCCCTCCCCCTCTCCCAAGTCCTCCTCTCCAGCGGTGCTTGGCGAAGCCCTGCAGGATTGCCACGCTCCTCCACCACCACCACGCCGTCGTGCTGCTGCTGGATGGAGTCTTCCCGAACCTCTCCCTCTCACCTTGCTGGATCAAGGCATGGGAGACGTCACCGGTCTGTACGTGTGTTGAACGCGGAGGTGCCGTCCGTTTGGCACTAGGATCTCCACTGATTTGGATCACGACGAGTACGACTCCTTCAACCCCGTTCTCTTGAACGCTTCCGCTTAGCGATCTACAAGGGTATGTAGATGCACTCTCCTTCCCCTCGTTGCTAGTTTCTCCATAGATAGATCTTGGTGACACGTAGGAAAATTTTGAATTTCTGCTACGTTCCCCAACATATATATGTGAATTATGCAACGCCATGCTATTTAGCCAATCATCATGTATGTGAATTATATCATGCTATCATTTTTTTGTATTACGTGTTCCATTTGTCGACAATGTTTGTATATTCAACTACTCTTTCTGTGCATCAGCCATTTGAAGCGGTGATGGAAGTATCTGGAGTGAAAACAAGGTATTCAGAGCAGACAATGCTACCTGCTGAAGCAGACATATTGTTGGCTACAGAGAGCTCCTTAGAGGAGGATTCAGAGACTGATGACCAGTCCTATTTCCCCCCTGAGGTCTATGCTCAAACTTGGCAGGGTTATATTACCCATGTCATGCATGTTGTCTTGCATTGCTTTGTTTTTACATCATATATAGATTGCCATCTACTTACTTGCTTACTATATAAGTCATATATTTGAATTATATCATGCCATATTGTTTACATAGTATATACACATCATCTATCTGAATTATGGCATGGCAATCCATTTAATAAAGACATCATATAGTTATATCATCTCATCCTATTTAGTGTTTACAGTCATCATATTTAGAATTATGGCATTCTATCCATGAATGTATGTGAATTATGGCATGCCAACCTATTTAATAAACACATTATATAGTTATGTCATGTCATCCTATTTACATAGTCTCATATTTTGAACTATGTCTTTCCATCTTTTTTAGTTGGCCATCATAATGTGAAATTGTGTCATGCTATCCTGTTTAGTTAGCCATCATATATGTGAAATTGTGTTATGCTATCTTGTTTCGTTAGACAACATAAATATGAATTATTTCATGCCCTCTTTTATTCCCCACTATCCATTGCACCTGTCTATCATACAATGTCTATACTTTCAATTACTTTTCTTGTTTATGAGTCATTTGAATTGGAGAGCGTGATGGCAGTATCTAAGGGAATAACAACACGGTCTTCAGAAAAGATAGTGCTACCAGTTGATGCAGATAGAACCACGGTTGTACTTGCCCAAGGACCTGATCCACCACACATAACCTAGACTCTCGCAGATTGTACCCCTACCCAGTTGGACAGAGAACCAGCTACACCCCTTCTAACCCCAACCCCGGCAGATAGTAACCCAGTTCGAGTTGACACAACACCGTCTCCACCACAGAGCACCCAAACACGAGCGGTTAGTAAGGGAACTGTAGTGCCCAAAGCACGAGGACCACCACTCCGAATCCCAACCCAACACTTAAAGGAGAAGAAGATTTGTTCTCAGGTCAGGTTCTGTAGCTATGGTTCATACTCCTTTGCTCTTGCATTACTGTATTTATTCATACCAACTATTTTCATATTTGAAGGATGGAATTGAAACTCCAATGGTGCAACAGGTATGTTTTAAACCTGTTTCTTTAACTGGATTGCTGTTGTAACCTGCTCTATGTTGATTTCAGTTTCAATTGAATAAACAGTTACGTTCTCATGTCATGCACATTACAAGTGTTGTTATTGCTCTATAGTTACCCACACTTATATTCTATCTATTCTGCTTTGTCTTGAACAAATATTATTTGAACTGTGTCTCTATCTTGATTTGGCAACAAAAACAAGAATGATATAGACCATAAAGTGACCATGGCACATAGATATATGTTTGTTTCATGTTGTTATCCTGTCCACTTTACTACTGAACTCTTTTACCAAAATGAGTTTCTTATACAACATGGTAAACATGTGATGTGTCTGCTTGTTTCTCTTTTAGAATGCGGACAAAATATTGGAGAATAGTACCGCGTTATCCAATGGTAAAGGAAGTAATGCAGATAAGGTTCAAGATAGTGAGACATCCCTGTTGGTCTCCAAGAAAGCTGATAAAAACTATCTTGACGACAGTGAGGGAACCCAAAAGTCCTGTCTTGATGTAGTGTTCGAGTTACTGGCCACTACTGCTGGCACAAGCTCTTCGAACTCGCTGCCTGAATCAGTTCGTCTTCTTGAGTCTCAACTTCAAGTTGAAAGACATCGATCAGATGTGCTGCGACAGGAAGCTGAAGGACTAAGGAAGTCCCTGCAGAATTCAGATGCATATTTTCTGGTGCAACAGCAAGCGCTGGAGGATTTAAGCGCCAAACAAGAGAAAGTTAATAAGCTTGCTAAGCATCTTGCCAGCATTATGGATACCTAGGATATTGTTTCTTGAGATCTTCTAAAGTGGTTTCAGTTCTGGATTTGTTTTGCTGCAGCGTTTATTTGCGCTGGTCGCCAACTTTGACAACCAGTGTATATGATATGCTGCTTTGTTCCCTATATTTGCACTAGTGGCGAACTTTGATGCCCAGTGGATGTAATATGTGTAACAGGCGTGATAGCCTAGCATAAGTTGCTTGCTTATTTATTTCCTTGTTGTCTTGTTTATTTGTTTGCCTGTAGTTAGTGCAGTTCTTAAAACTAGGCCACAATAACCATGGGCTAATATTTATTGTAGTGACACTGGGCCTCCTACGGGCCGTAGAAACAGTGGGCCTTCTACGGGACATAGAAACAGTAGGCCTTCTGCGGGCCATAGAAACAATGGGCCTTCTACGGGCCATAGAAACAATGGGCCTTCTACGGGCCATAGAAACAATGGGCCTTCTACGGGTCGTATCATCAATGGGCCTTATACGGGCCGTATGACCATAACGGGCAATCGTTAATAGGTCGTATTTGATGATGCTATGAAAACGGCCCAACGTATTAACGGACCACAAACGGGCCGATGTAACCACGGGCTGAATTTGGCCCACAAGCAGAAAATGACAGTAACGGGCCGTAAGTAAACGAATGCTGGAAATGAGGCCAAGAATAAATGGGCTCTGAGAAGGCGAAAGATAACATTTTCTGGAAACGGCCCGACCGAATAATGGGCCCTTAATGGGTATAAAGTGATATACTGTTCATTACGGGCCAGTTTCACCACGGCCGTTAGTGGGTGTAAAGTGATACATTGTTCATTGCAGGCCAGTTTCACCACGGGCCGTTAATAGGCCAAGAGTTACATAGGGCCTCATATGGGCCGAAATACGTCATGGGCCATACATGGGCCAGAAGTGAAAACGGGCTGGAATCATATTGGATGGCCCAGATGACGCTACTGGGCCTAATTTAGATAGGGAGGAACGGGCCTTGGGTTAGCGGGCTGTAAATGGGCTATATGCAAACAGGCCATTAACAGGCTTTCCATGGGCCGACCCGCCACCTTTTGACAAAGTCAAACGGGCTGGCCTTTTTACAGGAATGGGCCTCTGTTGGGCCGTGCCATGTGTCGACGTATCATAGGCGCCTTCTGTCCAATGAGTGGATGACATCTGTCCCAACGGTGAGCCGACACGTGTTTCCTCCAGCCAATGATGATTTTACACGTGGAAAATCCCCATTGGTCGGGGCTGTTAACGGGTTATCGGATCCAAAACCCGACCCGATAGCTTAACAGCGTTCCATTACGGTGGATGCCACGTGTCGGTCACCCTTGACGAAAGCAGTTCTGTGACGCGCGATTTATCGTCATGGAAGTGGACACTTCCGTGATGATAATTTTGGTAATGTCATGGAACACTTCTACGACAGCACAGGTATGACTATCTTGATTCTGTCATAAATTTGTCATCGATGTACATGCATGACAAAAAACGCGACCTACTGTGACAAACACGTATCATCATGGAAGTGTATTTTTTTGTAGTGTCCTAATCCATCTCCAAAGGAGCGGATATGCTTTATACCGCATCTATTAAGGGGCGTTAGGTTTCCCATCCACCCGTTTCTTCGCGGGCTCCTGGAGTTCTACGGCCTCCAGTTGCACAACCTTACCCCTGCCTCCGTACTACACATAGCAGGGTACGTCGCCCTTTGCGAGCTATTTTTAGGCTGCGAACCTCACTTCGGGTTATGGAAGAAGCTGTTCTGCCTTGTCCCCCGCACCCAGGGAGAATCCCTATGTCAAGTGCGCGGGGCCGAAGTATGTTGCATTGCCAAGACCAGATACCTATCCGACACTCCCAAGAAGGCACCAGAGAACTGGCCTTCGGAGTGGTTTTATATTGATGATGTTCCCCTTCCGGATCTAGTCCGGACAGGTCTCCTCAAGTTCAGTAACGCCCCGCCGAGGGCACGTCTAAGCTGGCACCCCCGAGGCCCCCAATAGGAGGATACCAGGGAAATGCATTACCTGATGAGCAGGATAAAGTTACTGGCCAAATCCGGACTGATGATAATCAAGGTTATGGCAATATGCATAATACGGGGAGTGCAACCGCTTCAATATAGGGGGAAGCCCATGTGGCACTTCAACGAGGAAGACGACACCACCCGCTGCGGTCGTAAGGGTCCGGACTCCGCCATTGCTCTGGCAAAGATATTGTCCGATTTGTATAAAGGGGAAGAGGAAGAATTCCTTCGCATCAAACCGCGAGACGGATTCTCCATGCACAACCCCCCAAACTGGGTAAGTAGTCATTCCTTTCCCAGCTCCACCCATCGCGGCGTTCTCCACTAAGATTATCTGCTTCGACATTTCCGAGCAGGAACTGAGGAGGGCCGTAGAAGGAATCTCAGCCCCTCCCTGCAGCCAGAGGACCCCGGAAGGGCCCTAGATCCAGGACTCGAAGAGGATCCAGATATTACCGTAGAGCTTGTCAACGGGATATTTTATCAAGCAAGCTGTGACGGCGCCTCAGTGGCCATTATTGCCGACTATACCGGACTACTACCTACGTCGCGTGTAAGCCATACTGAAAAAACCCTATCCTCCAAATAGGACTCCCATCAGATGTCATGCCTTACCCTTGAAGTGTGGTGTTTCTTGCAGGGACGACGGTCGGAGCGCGGGGCCGAGCCCCTAGGGACTCGTGGACCACGGGCGCCCGGATTGGGCAGGCTCAAGAGGAAGGCGGTATGGGTCGACACGCCGCTGCAGAGGTAAGGTAAAAACCTGTCCTGCGATTATGGTATTTAAAGTATAACAGTGCCCTTCGTGTCCTGGCAGGAAGAGGAGTAGCCGGACTATATCCGGGGATCCCGCCGATCACGCCTCCACCAGCCGGATTCCAGAACCGGTTTCGAGAGCGGAGGCGAACACGGGGCCGATGCCGCATAGTTCTCCGACAGAGGACGCGGATATGCTCTCGGCCACGAACTCTGAAGTAGAGAGCGCCATGAATCACCGGGGCTGACGGGCCGTGCTTCGGAACAACATCTTTTCTGAAGAGGCATTTAACGCCTTCAATTCGGGAGACGCATACATCCGAGCTGCTCAAGGCGGGCTTGCCCAAGCGAGGAACCAGTATACCAAAGATATACGGGTGAGAAATTTTGATACGCATGTATAGCAGTAGCCCCTGTGACTTGAAATGGTTGGAACAACTATGTGAAGGATCAATTTATGCACAGGTCCTTGTAGATAAGAATGAACAATTGGCTCGGGAGCTGGAGGAATGCAAGGCCCAGCTGAGGGACACGGTTGCCAAGTTAGAGGAATCCCAGAAGGCCTCCTCTGGTAACATTTGTCTCAATTGTATAAAGATGCACCAGTTAGTAAATGGTTGGTACAATAAGTCTAACAGGAAATTCTGCAAACAATCCCGGGGTGAATCCGGAGGGCGTAAGAGATGACGAGTCACATGTCAAAAGGCAGCTGAAGGCTGGCGAGCGCATTCTTACGCATGTTAGGCAGGAGAAGAACAATCTTCAAGATGCCAAAGTCCAACTAGACGTGGAGTTAAAAGATGTCCGCGCTCAGTTGGCAGACTCCGTGAAGGAGAACAAAAGGCTTCGACGCGGCATCTATGGTAAGTGCCAAGACGAACTGTGATATAGTTCGGTGCAGAAGCATATTGAAAGGATTTTGCCTGTAGGAATGTTAACTGGTCGCCTCGAGGAGGAGATGCCCTCATCTGCAGGCGACTTACTACAAGACCTCTCACAACTGCACGAGCGAGCTCAGCAAGTGATGCAGGGTGTTGCCCAGGCCTTGTGGCCATCAAGCTTACTACCGAATGGCATGGGGGAGCTTGTGGATATGCTTCAAGGAGCACGGCGGCGCTTCCAATTGTGGAAGGTATCAGCCTGCCGGCAAGGTGCAAGGGAAGCCTGGGCAATGGTGAAGACGCACTACACCAAGCTGGACCCGAACCATATGGCCGAAGTCTGACCGGCGGGGCCAGATGGGCAAGAAATTCCCGTGAGTCTGGTATATGACCAGGTAGCGTTAGCCGCAAAGTATTCTCAACAGGATTGTAAGCTAGATAGCCTGTTGGATGGTATATAGGAGGAATATAGTCAGCCTAAGTGACTTTGTAATTCAATGGACAAAAGTAGTCCCTAGCCGGATTAAAATCATTTGTCATGGCGGACCTTTTCGCTTCGGCCCCTGGATCCTACAGTCCGGCGTGTGTCCGAATACCCGCTCAGTTATACAAAACCGGGGTGTGCGTGGAAACTAGGCGTAGGGGACATAAGTGCTTGAACAGACAAGTACCCAACTAGTTATGTTATATTACATGGATAATAAGAAACATCTTCCAGGGAGAATAGTTCCGTTAGGGGTTCCTTTCCCTGGGTACGCATGCGACGATGCACATGTCCGGGCTGCGAATGATAGTGCAGGATATAAGACTTCTGGGGATTTATGTTGTAATAAACAAATACATCTTTTGTTCACCGATCGAATATTATCTTAAGGAAACTAGCTTTCGGCTTCACCTAGTTTGAGGTACACATCTGGCTGAACCGGCAGTAACAATTGCAGAGGTGCTCCCCTTATGCCCTAGCCGAATTAACGGGAACGTAGGGCATAAACACAAGAGCCAGGCAACCTAGCTTGGCCACATCTTAAGTCATATCGATGCATATAATGGTGAAGAAAAGGCACATATGAAAAAAGAAACTCATATGTGATGGGAAAAAGCCATTTGAGTAATTATTTTTAGCTTCCGTATAGGAAGCCCCCAGGTATTGCTTACACACATAGTGCGGCCGGAGTAATCCCGGAGTCCGCATTGTATTAAATACTTTGTGTGAAGAGAAAGAAAAAAAAGGTCGAGAAAGGAAAAAGAGGGGAGCATAAATAAAAGGGAGGGAGTAAGGAGATGAACACTGAGTTCGGCGTTAGGCGTAGAATCTCTGGAGTCTAGCCGCGTTCCATGGGTTTGGCTCGAGTCTGTTATCGGATGCATTACATAAGCGGTACGCTCCTCCGGTGAGAACTTTGTCAATGACGAAGGGACCTTCCCACTTGGGTTTGAGCTTGTCCTTCTTCTTCCCCGGTAGGCGTAGAACGAGCTCGCCAATATTGTAAGTTTTGGCCCGCACTTCTCTGCTTTGATATCGTCGAGCCTGCTGCTGATAGAATGCGGAGCAGGCTTTTGCGACGTCGCGTTCCTCCTCCAGGGCATCCAAGTTATCCTGCCGATCTAGCTCGGCTTCCTTCTCTTCGCGCATACGTATGCATGGCGAATCATATATTATGTCGCAGGGTAGTACTGCTTCCGCGCCATACATCGTAAAAAATGGTGTATATCCGGTGGTGCGATTCAACGTGGTTCACAGCCCCCAGAGTAGGGAGTCGAGCTCCTCGACCCAGTGTGTATCTAACTCTGTCAAAGATCGCACTAGTCTGGGTTTGATGCCGCTCATGATGAGACCGTTTGCCCGTTCGACCTGGCCGTTTGTTTGGGGATGGTAGACGGAAGCATAGTCGAGCTTAATGCCCATTTTGCCGCACCAAGTTTTCACTTCATCGGCTGTGAAATTTGAGCCATTATCAGTGATGATGCTGTGGGGGACACCGTATCGGTGTACGACCCTGGATATGAAGTCTATGACTGGTCCGGATTCGGCCGTTTTGACTGGTTTGGCTTCTATCCATTTGGTGAACTTGTCCACCATGACCAATAAGTATTTTTTTCTTATGGCTTCCCCCTTTAAGATGTCCGACCATATCCAGCCGCCAGACCGCGAAGGGCCAGATTATGGGGATTGTTTGGAGAGCGGTAGGGGGCATATGACTCTGATTGGCGAAGAGCTGGCAACCGACGCAGTGTTGGACAAGGTCCCGTGCGTTTGCTCGGGCCGTCAGCTAATAGAAGCCTGTATGGAAAGCTTTGCTGACTAGTGCCCGAGCCGCGGCGTGGTGCCCGCCCAGTTCGGCATGGATTTCAGCCAAGAGATGCCGCCCTTCCTCTTCGGAGATGCATCTTTGGAGCACTCCGGTAGCACTTTTCTTGTAGAGTTCCCCTTCGTGGACTTTCTAAGCTTTAGAACGCCGAACGATGCAGCGTGCTTATTTTTGGTCTTCGGGGAGCTCCTGGCTATTTAGGTAGGCCAAGAAAGGCTCAGTCCACGGGGCAATTACGGCCATGATTTTGTGGGCTGAAGATGTCATTTCGGTGGCAGAGCCTCCGATTGTGTCCGATGGTTCGGAATCTGGGGGTGTGTTCGGATCCGTGCTAGTATTGCCGGACTCCCCTTCCCATACTAGGATGGCTTGAACAACCTTTCCAGAAATATGTTAGGTGGGATAGGGTTGCGTTTAGCGCTGATGCGGGCGAGGACGTCCGCCGCTTGATTGTTTTCTCGAGCCACATGGTGGAATTCTAGCCCCTCGAACCAAGCTGAAATTTTGAGGACGGCATTATGGTAGGCTGCCATTTTTGGATCCTTGGCATCAAAGTCTCCATTTATTTGTGATATTGCAAGGTTCGAATCCCCGCGCACTTCCAGGCGTTGGATGCCCATAGAGACTGCCATCCGAAGACCGTGCAACAGTGCCTCATATTCGGCTGTATTGTTGGAGTCTATGTATAATATTTGGATGACGTAGTGGACCGTGTCTCCGGTGGGAGACGTCAGGACTACACCTGCTCCCAATCCGGCCAGCATTTTAGAGCCGTCGAAGTGCATGATCCAGTTGGAGTACGCACCGTGCTCTTTAGGGAGTTCGGCTTTTGTCCATTCGGCGACAAAGTCAGCCAGTACTTGCGATTTGATGGCCTGCCATGGTTTGTATATTATGTCGAACGGAAGGAGCTCGATAGCCCATTTAGCAATCCGGCCCGTAGCGTCGCGGTTATTTATTATGTCATTGAGTGGTACTTCGGAGGCCACCGTAATCAAACACTCTTGAAAGTAGTGTCGCAGCTTCCGGGATGCCATGAAGACCGCGTATGTTATTTTTTTGATAGTGTGGGTATCGGGATTTGCACGGGGTTAGGACCGTGGATACGTAATAAACCGGCTTCTGGAGCGGGAATTTGTATCCGTCAGCCCCTCGTTCCACGACGAGCACTGCGCTTACAACTTGGTGTGTTGCAGCTATGTACAGCAGCATAGGTTCGCCAATATTTGGCGCTGTTAGTACTGGATTACTGGCCAATAAGGTCTTTATTTCATCCAGTTCGGCCGCGGCTGCATCCGTCCACACGAAGTGTTCGGTGCGCCGAAGAAGGCGGTAAAGAGGTAATGCCTTTTCTCGTAACCTAGAGATAAAGCGGCTTAGAGCAGCCATGCATCCGGCTAGTTTCTAGATGTGCTTGAGGTCTGTTGGTATAGCCAACTGTGACAGAGCCCGAATCTTTGCCGGATTCGCTTCAATTCCTCTATTGGAAACAATGAAGTCGAGTAGTTTCCCCGAGGGGACGCCGAAAACACATTTTTCCGGGTTTAGCTTGATGTCGTATGTCCGGAGGTTGTCGAATGTAAGCCTCAAGTCGTCTATTAGGGTTTCGACGTGTCTTGTTTTTATGACCACGTCATCCACAAATGCCTCCACTATTTTGCCGATTTGCTTCTCTAGGCATGTTTGAATCATGCGTTGGTAGGTTGCTCCAGCGTTCTTAAGCCCGAAAGGCATAGTGTTGAAGCAAAAGGGGCCATATGGCGTTATGAAAGCTGTTGCAGCTTTGTCAGACTCTGCCATCTTTATTTGATGGTATCCAGAGTATGCATCGAGAAAACACAGCGAGTCGTGTCCAGCTTTGGCGTCGATTATTTGATCAATGCGAGGGAGGGGAAAGGGATCCTTGGGGAAAGCCTTGTCTAGGTCTTTGAAGTCGACGCATAGGCGCCAGGATTTGTCCTTCTTTGGTACCTGTCGGTGTCAAAACCGGCGGATCTCGGGTAGGGGGTCTCGAACTGTGCATCTAGGCGGATGGTAACAGGAGACAAGGGACACGATGTTTTTACCTAGGTTCGGGCCCTCTCGATGGAGGTAAAACCCTACTCCTGCTTGATTGATATTGATGATATGGGTAGTACAAGAGTGGATCTACCACGAGATCAAGGAGGCTAAACCCTAGAAGCTAGCCTATGGTATGATTGTTGTAATGGTTGTTTGTCCTATGGACTAAAACCCTCTGGTTTATATAGACACCGGAGAGGGCTAGGGTTACACAGAGTCGGTTACAATGGTAGGAGATCTACATATCCGTATTGCCAAGCTTGCCTTCCACGCCAAGGAAAGTCCCATCCGAACACGGGACGAAGTCTTCAATCTTGTATCTTCATATTCTTGGAGTCCGGCCGATGATGATAGTCCGGCTATCCGGACACCCCCTAGTCCAGGACTCCCTCAGTAGCCCCTGAACCAGGTTTCAATGACGATGAGTCCGGCGCGCATATTGTCTTCGGCATTGCATGGCGGGTTCCTCTTCCGAATAATCCATAGAAGATTGCGAACACCAGGATAGTGTCCGGCTCTGCAAAATAAATTCCACATACCACCGTAGAGAGAATAATATGTACACAAGTTCAATCTGCTGACGTATTTTGTGGCGTGACATCACACCACTACCAAGCCTTTACTTGAATCATTTTTATTATACCACCTCAGTGCGTTTAGCGAAGCGGTTTCCTTGGCACGTCTTGTCGAAGCAGAGATCATGTTCCCCTTATTCCGGGATTCCCATCAATACGGACGTGGGTAACCCAACCGTGCTCGTTGCCACGCCTCCTCCATCGAAGGTGAGTTCCAAACGGTCACAGGGACGGCTCTTGGTATTCTCTCTCTTTATAATGAGACCAAGGACCGTTTCTTTTCTTCAATCCTCAATCGAATCCGCCCCTCGCCCCGAGTTCCAACACCCTCCAGATTCGACCGCCTCGGACCTTCAACAATGTCCGGCTCCAACCTACAGGGCCGGTGGATGCCCTCCTCCGTCACGGAAGAGGACATGCTAAAGCTGAGAGAAGCCAGGTACCTGACCTACGAGATTTCACATAGGTTGCCTGCCAAAGGGCAAGTCATTCCTACTCCCGAGCCCGGCAAGAGCGTCGTGTTCGTGTCCCACCTTCGTCGGGGTTTAGGCTTCCCGATGGATCCTTTTGTGAGAGGGCTCATGTTTTACTATGGGTTGGAATTCCATGACCTGGCTCCGGAGTCCATCCTCCATATCTCATCGTTTATTGTCGTCTGTGAGGCCTTCCTCTGCACTACCCCTCACTTCGGTTTGTGGCTCAAAACCTTCAACGTGGAGCCGAAGATAATTGAGGGGCATCAAGTATAGTGTGGCGGGGCGGTCATAAGCAAGAGGGCCGATGCTCCATGGCCCGAGGGTTCTTTTCAGGAGGAGCTCAGCTTGTGGCAGCAGGAGTGGTTCTATATTACCGCTCCTAGGGGCAGCAGGCAGAGGCCGCCGCCCGTCTTTCGCCCGGGTCCTCCACAGCGGCTGACGTCATGGGTCAGCAAAGGGCTTGACTGGGGGCCGTCCAAGGACGTACCCCTATTGCAGGGCCGGATTCGAGACCTCCAAGAGAGGGAGATCAATCTGGTCGTGGTGACGCAGGTTATGCTGATTAGGCGTCTTCTTCCCTGCAAACATTGTCCTCTCCGCCTGTGAGAATTCAATCCAGAGGGACCACGAGCTCTCCAACACTTCATGGGTACGACACCCGTGGAGATGTACAAATTGTTCTTCGGATCACAAGAGGTGTGTCCGGAATTGACCAAGGACGCCGGCCTAAGCTGCAATCGCCCGGATACTCAAGTAAGTAGCTCTGTGTCCGGACATACCATTCATTTGCATATCTTGGATTTGCCTTTTAACCAATCGTCCTTTGAACAGGAGTGGATAGCGCAAACGAAACTGATACGGTGTCCGGCCCCCCTCCCGGAGGCCGCACCGGATCCCGTGTTGGTCAAGATGCTGCAGGTTGCGCCTTCAGAGGAAGGCGAAGGGGAAAACAGAGAAACTACCGCCTCTACCAAGGAGGCTTTCGAGAAAGGGGGGATCGAGAATCCCTCCTTCCAGGGGAGAAGAGGACCGCTTCCGAAGACCCGGAGGCCAAGGCCTCAAAGCGGGGGAAGAGATCTTCACCAGAGGGTCCTGCCCCTGGGGAAGCCCCGGCCGTACTATCTCCCCCAAGGAATCAGCCCTCCAGCGAGCTGTAAGTAGAAAAGGGGGAGTTTTGTAATAAGGGACATCCCTGTTTTGCTTCTGAGGATAACCGAAGTTTTTACCTTGTAGTTCGGATCTCCGTCCTTCTCAGCTGAGCTCGTCTTCGGGGGACCTTCGTTCGGAGATGATGGAGAGCGAGACGCCTCCATCTGCCGCACCGTCAGGCGGGGCGGACGACCCTGAGGTGTCGTCGCGGAGGGTATCCCCGAGTGCGGCAGGGCTGGAGAGTTCGGCACCAACTGGTGTACGACCGGGGGAGCTGAAGGATCTGCTCGAGAGGGCGTCTATCTCAAAAGGTCACTGTACATTGATGAGTACGGTGATTGAAAGAATTTCATCCGCCGAGGGAGGGTTGCATGATGCCATCAGAAGTTTGCTGGCGGGGTTTGAGGTACGTAAAAATGACATACCTTTTGATAGTTTTACACATAAAGTGCGCCCTGTATAGATAGTAGCCCCTGAGACTCGGTATGTTGTCGAAAGCGACAGCGTGCCGAGGATCATAAACTCAGGTATTAATTCTCGCCTTTCCTACGCAGATGGCGGATAGTCCGGTGGACAGCCGGATTGATGGAGTTGCCGAACTTAAAGCGGCAACTCAACGTTGCGGATGCGGACATCGCGTTGGTCAATAAACGACTTGACGAGTCACAAGGTAGGTTGTTTCTCCGTGGTCACCTAGTAAGGGAGCTGATGCCCATTCCTTACAACATGTATGCTTAATGTAGATGGTGCCGCTGCTATGGAGGACCTTCGGGCAGAGCTTGCTCGAGCCAAGGAGCAGGCCAGAAGGAGTGATGTGGCTGCCTTGAAGGCAACCGAAGAGCTAGAAGCCGAAAGGGCTGCTCACTGCCGAAGCAGGGAGGAGATGGCCGGAATGGCCGTAAAGCTGAAGGATGTTACCGACCGCTATGAGGTTCTTGAAAAAGAACGCCGAGCGGAGCAAGAAGACCTAAAGAAGGCTACCGCTGAAGCCAAGGATGCACGTTCTGCAATGAGGGCTATAAAGGAGGAGCTGCGTCAGGCCGGAGACATTGCGGCTGGCAAGCCCTTTCTGCTGCGAAGGAAGTTCACAGATCAGAAGTATGCTCAGCTTGGCCAGCTGTGGGGTCCGGAGGATCCTTATCTGGATTTGGCGACGAGTGCGGCGGATGCGGTTGTGCACTTCCGCAGTCAAAAGGATCACGAGATGGAAGAGCTTTTTTGGTCTCAATTCCACAGTCCTGAGCGTTCACTTCCGTTGACCGATCGGTTGGCTGAGTGGGCTAAGCTGAATAGATTGTCCGGATTTGCCATGACGGATGTAGTGACTCATCTGTGGCCGGATAGGCCCAAGCCGAAGAGTTATTTTGGCTTATTGCAGCAATTCCTTGGGGCAGTGCCGCATATCAAGGCGATGAAGCGGTCGGCATGCATAGAGGGTGCACGGATGGCCCTCGCCCATGTGAAGACATACTGGACGGAGATGGATGCCACCGCTGTTGCAACCCGGGGTTCGGACGGGAGCCGGTTACCCGCTGAGCACTATTTTGGGGAAGTCCTGCAGGGTGCTCGTGTAATAGAGTCGCAGTGCTCAAAAAATTTCATGTTCAAATGATCTTTATGATTTGTAAAATGATATTCATAATATAAGTGCTTTTTATACTTGTGCGTTCAAGTATTGAAATATCTCCTGTGCGGCCGTTAATGTATAGTTGTGTATAACCTGAAAGATGGCAGTCTTCGGCTTTAGCCCACACGCACATGGTGCGGGGGTGTTTGCAAAATAGCGCATTTTCACACTGAATCCAACGTCTTGGTCCCGTGAAGGAGGTGGTAGCGTAGCAAACGAGGCAACCGGACTATAATGCTTTATCACTTTCACTTAGCCATAGGAGCTCGAAGGTGGGGCTACGATATAGCCCCTAGGGGCACCGCGCTCTCCGAATTCGGGGCGCGTATGTGCCTGACCGGGAAACGGTCCTTCGTCAAAGCGGAGGAATTCTAAACATTCCGGTAGTCGATCGAGTGGTTGACCAATCTCTCGCTGTATCATGACAGTCAGTTTTCGGCTTTCTCTACTGAGGTGCTCGCCTGGCCGAACCGGGGCACAATCGCAGTAGTTCTCTTGGTGCCGCGTTAGCCGATGATACGGAATGTAAGGCAGCAAAACACAGGAGATGGGCAAACCCAACATTTGACCAAAGACATGATTTGGAGCTGATGCATATAAGGCCTAACTCGAGACGCCGAACACTCCCTAAGGTATTCGGTCTTTATGATAACGGGCAGAACAATGCCCTAAGCCCCTAGTGTCCAGGTACAGGCGAAAATTTCTGACGCGGCCGATGCCAAAACGCCAGCCTCCTCATCGGTTATGGTGAAAAACCGGGGGATGTGAATCAACAAGAGATAGTAAGAAAGGTTTACGCAGGGTCTTAATCTGAAAAGAATCCTTGCGACTGATATTGAGTTTGACTATGACTGGATCTCTTTTGCCATGAATTATAATGTCTAGTCAATCCTTGGTCTTAAGAGGTGCTCTGCATTTATGTTTTGCAGTCTCAGAAAGGGTAGCAAGATACCATTTTGTCATATTATATCATGATTGCTTTGAAAAAGTGTTATCATCCGAGATTTATTATTATTGCTCTCTAGTTGATTATGCCATTGATATGTAAAGGAGAGACCTAAATGTTATTGTGAATATGGTTAGTTCATAATCTTTGCTGAAAACTTGAAAATGAGTTAGACATATTTGCAACAACAAGATCAAACAGAGTTTGTAGAAGTTTTTCTTTGCCACTTTCAGTTTGCCAACTGAATTGCTTGAGGACAAGCAATGGGTTAAGCTTGGGGGAGTTCATACGTCTCCATTGTATCTACTTTTCCAAACTCTTTTGCCCTTGTTTTGGACTCTAATTTGCATGATTTGAATGAAACTAACCCAGAATGAAGCTATTTTCAGTAGAATTGCCATGGTGTTATTTTTGAGCAGAAATAGAAGTTCTCGGATTGACCTGAAAAATTATGGAGAATATTATTGGAATTCATAAAAAATACTGGCGCCAGAATTATTCAGAGGGGGGCCACCCAGAGGCCACAAGCCCTGGGGGCACACCCACACCTGGGGCGCGCCCTGCAGGCTTGTGGACCCCCTGGAGCCCCTCCGACCTCAACTCCAACTCCATATAACCCTATTCAGAGAGAAAAAAATGAATGAGAAGAGTTCATCATGTTTTACGATGCGGAGCTGCCTCCGCCTCCTGTTCTTCATCAGGAGGGATGATCTGGAGTCCGTTCGGGCCTCCAGAGAGGGGGATTCGTCGCCATCATCACCACCTACCTTCCTTCGTTGCCAATTTCATGATGCTCACCACTGGGAGTGAGTAATTCCTTCGTAGGCTTGTTGGACAATGATGGGTTGGATGAGATTTATCATGTAATCGAGTTAGTTTTGTTAGGGTTTGATCCCTAGTATCCACTATGTTGTGAGATTGATGTTGCTATGACTTTGCTATGCTTAATGCTTGTCACTAGGGCCCAAGTGCTGTGATTTCAGATCTGAACTATTATGTTTTCGTGAATATATGTGATTTCTCGATCCTATCTTGCAAGTTGTAGAGACCTATTACGGTCTATGATCAGCATACCCCAAGGTGACAATGATTAGGATTCTTTCCGATGATTACCATAGTTTGAGGAGTTCATGTATTCACTAAGTGCTAATGCTTTGTGTTCTCTATTAAAAGGAGGCCTTAATATCCCTTAGTTTCCATTAGGACCCCGCTGCCATGGGAGGGTAGGACAAAAGATGACATGCAAGTTATTTTCCATAAGCACGTATGACTATATACGGAATACATGCCTACATTATTTTGATGAATTGGAGCTAGTTTTGTGTCACCCTAGGTTATAATGGTTGCATGATGAATGCCATCCGACATAATTATCCATCACTGATCCAATGCCTACGAGCTTTTCACATCTTGATCTTTGCTAAGTTACTTTGCTGTTGCCACTGTTACAATTGCTACGAAACTACTACTGTTACTTTTGCCACCATTACCGTTACTTCCATACTACTTTGCTACTGAAAACTTTGTTGCAGATACTAAGTCTTTCAGGTGTGGTTGAATTGACAACTCAACTGCTAATACTCATGAATATTCTTTGGCTCCCCTTGTGTCGAATCAATAAATTTGGGTTGAATACTCTACCCTCAAAAACTGTTGCGATCCCCTATACTTGTGGGTTATCAAAAATACAGGTTAGCCATATGATGTTAGCAAAGTATAAGTAATCATGTTGTTACCAAAATTTTAAAGTCAGGGTTGAGAAGGTAGGATCGTTCCGAAAGAACCCAAGAAAAAAATTTATAATGGAATTCCACTGTTGGGTGTCTCCACGATGACACGCAAAGGTCTTTACTTCAAATGAGATCAAAGGCAAAGGAAATTCTAGGCGGTAGAACCGCCCGGTGAATTCCAAAAGAAAATAATATACGAGCCAGTCTGGTGTCTGGAGCGACACCTCAAAAGGTCGTGAAAATAAATTCCACGGTCGGGTGTCTGAAGAGACACCTCATAATGGGCTTATAAGGAAATAAGAGCACGTGTATCTAGGAGGTAGAACCTTCCCAAAGATACTCATAATTTCCTATGAGAGAAAGGGATTAGTCCATAATAACATTAGTGATAATGATTATCCATCATAAATCATGATCAATTTCTGATTTAGTGCTTTTCCTCCGAAGACCGACACTAAGACCGACACTTGACCCATCCCAGACTGTAGTCCTTAACTGCGGACATGGCTATTCGAATGGGTTTTTATACTCTGCAGAGGTTGTGCTCTTTACCCACAAGTAAAGGATTTCTTTAGTCAACCCCGAGACATTGACTAATTCCGATTACTGTCTTTGGGTTGAAAACACACCTAACCAGCACATACGATCTTAACTTTCCTGATGCCAGGAATCACCCAAAACATCATTCAAGTAAAACTCTAAGATGGGGAAGCTACAGCCTCGAATAGCATGGGATCGCAATATTTATACCGCACGCAAACTAAGGGGTGCTATCCCTCTTTCGCGTCAATCGAAGGCACCCATGCCCCCTGACCCGATGACTGGCTTTAATCCATGGCCGTGGAACCCTCATTGCGGCCCCTCTATATGATGTGTGCAGGAAAGGGGTTAAAAACTTACTAAACCCTACCCTACCCAAGGCAGGGACGAGTGGCATCACGAAACAAGTATGGGGGTTACTAGAACAAGACTCTATCTACGGTTGACTAAGGAGGTTTAAGTTTCCCTGTAGTGATTAGCACAATATATATCCTTGGTGGCACCCAACATGATCACCATCTGGCATGCCCTAACATGCCCTCACTAATCATTCTCGTCACAACAAGATTTCTGTTTCACGGTCACTCTTTCTCGTGACAAATTCTTTCCTGCATGTTAGTCAGAACAAATATAGCCATGTGTGGCACAAGGCAATAACCACATCCACATGTGTTCATATTTAAGTGAAACAATTCTATTAAAGAATCCACGCATGCCTAAATATCATTATGCAAATTTTATTTGAATTTTCATACACATGATCAAATTATTCTAGCAAGCAAATAACCGAACTTTCACCATATCAAGTGTTCAAGATGCTTGCCTTGGGTATGTGGTGGTGTTGGTTCACTCCACAATTTTGTAAAAAATCATCTTCCCTCCATTTCCCTATTTTCAAAATATTGCAATTACCACATAATTTCAAAATAGTACAAAAAAGTTGTTTGGGAATTTTTGAAATAAATACTAAAATAAATTAGATGAAATATGAGGAGTGCCCGAAAAAGAATCAAATTATTTGGAGTTGTGGTTTAAAAACTAGAGGCTGTCAAAGTATGGTCAAATATCTGATTTTAATTAAAGTTTATAAAAGAAAACGGTTCGAGAATGAATATGCCTTCTATTTGAGAAAACGTATTCTGGTGAATATGCTATCTTTAATAGACGGAAAAGGTTAAAACCCTGACGGATGGGCCCCACCTGTCAGGTTCGAAATTGGGCGGGCTTGTACACGGGGAAGACGGTGGTTACCGGCGGCGATCAACGGCGAACTAGGTTGTGGAGAGGGTGCATGCGTGCTAGTGGGATCCTTCCACGTTGATGGGTGTGGATTTGGTCGCTGGCGTTCATCGCAGCGCCGGAAGCATCAACTCTGGCGGACGGTGTCTTCGGGTGGCGGTGGACCTCACCGGAGGGAGCTACGAACGTCAAATTGACGCGCGGGTAATATGAGGTGGTGAACGAGGAGCTCTTGGGAGGATTTTGGGAGGTTGAGGTGGACGAACAGCGTCGGGTTCTTCTCGAGAAGCCGCAGCGGATCGGGCGGCCAGGGATGAGGAAGATGGCCTCCCCGAGGTCGACGTAGTGTGTCGATTAGGAATGCGGTGGGGTGGTGTGAGTGCTGAACATGACTCAGGGTGCCCTTTTATAGCCCGAGCGGCGATGACTGGAGATGATCAGATCACGCCAGAGGGAATTTGGCCGGCGAAGGTAGTTGAGGTCGGTGCACGTGAACGGTGGGTGTTAGAGGGACGGGAGGGAGCCTCTCGAATTGCCAGCGCGGATGAATTGATCTCTATCCACTTCCCCCACAATGGAACTCGGGTACGTCCATGGCGGACGGTGGCAGCCTCAGTGACTGGCAGGTGGGTCTGGGCAGCGGGGACGATGCTCTGGTGTCAGGTGGAGGAGATCCATGGAAGCAGAGGAGGCCTTGGACGGTGCGGGGAAATTGATGGTGCGTTGGTGGTCGTGGCTATCCAACGGTGCGCCATGGCTTGGACGGCAGCCGTTTCACTGGCTTTCCACCGGATATACGGCAATGAGAGGCTGGCAGGAGCCCCCTGGAAGAGGCATTGAAGGCTAGGCCTGTGTGGTGCAAGCCACTGCAGCGTTTGCCCAAATTTTGGTTCATCTAGATTCCTGCCCGAGAGCTGTTCGATGAAATGCCAGTGTGAGCTAGGGATTTTATCTAATTTTGAAACTTTTTGTGGTGATGCTCTGATGCAAAGTGAAGTTGTTGTCAAAATTTTAGAATTTTTGGATCTGTGGAAATTGAGGTTTCATCATAGGACATGAATCTGATCCAAAAGTTCATCTGAATGAATATTGAAATTTCTGAACTTGAGGACAGAGTGTTTTTGGATAAATGGAGTGTGGGTACTAAACCTAAGCTGAGATAATTTTTGTAGGGTCAAAAATGCTAAGGAGAATGTAGTTCCTTTGCAATTCCAACATAGGCTCAAAATGAGTGCTAGTTGGTTTTGAAAAGGTTTGAATCTGGTAAAGGAAATATTGTGAAAGCAATTGTGTTAGATACTGCCATAAGGCAGGGGAGGTACTTGAGGAAACTAGTGGAATTAAACTTTGAGTTTTAAAAGAATTATTTGGATTATTTTTAATGCAACAGAAGCATTTTAGACTTTGAAAATACCATTAAAAGAGTTATATGGGGGGAAATTTTATTATGAAAATATACTGAATTGAAGAGATAAATGCAAGAATTATAAATTTCCCACAATATTTTTCCAAAGTTTTCTATATGGAGGGAAGGATTTTTGGAAAGTAGGAAATAGAAAAAGACTTCGAAATTAATAAAAGATCTAATATAATTCAAATTTTATTTCTGTCAAAATTTTATTTAATAAAATCATGGTTAAATTTTTGGGGTGTTACAGAAGCTCACTACAAAAAAAGACACATCCTTGACATTTTGGCCTGAACAAAAAAAATTATGTCATGCTTATGACAGTTCTATGACGATAATTGTGACAAAACCACGTATCATCATAGATGTTGTGGGCTCCGACTTCTATAACAGAAAATGGGCTTTTCGTCCTGGGCGGGCTGGGGACGCACCTGCATGACATTCTTTGGGTCGTCCATGACATAAAAAAATCATGGTAGAAGTGCGGGCGAGGAAATTTTCGCGGAGTTCCCGGTTACAGTGGATTGGCCGGGGCCGAGCGATGCACTGTGGTTTGCACGTTTCTCTCGTACGTGCGCATGGTGCGAGCCGTGTTGCTATAACTGAACCCGGGCGGGAGGCGTTCACTTACTAGACCCGGGCGATCGCGTGCTGCCATGTACTGAAGCCGATCGATCGATCCCTTCGCTGCTAACTGAACCCGACCGACTCCTTGCTACTAACTGAACCCGATGGATCACTACTGCTGCTTACTGAAGCCGATCGAACTCCCGTGCGAGACGTAGCTAGCCGGTTTGGATTGCCTCTAGATGAAGAGTACATGTTGTTTCCGCGCGCGCGATACGTAGAACGAGTCAAGATGTGGTGAGTCGAGCCGGTTGGGTTGGTTGTGGATGAACAGTCCGCAGTGGGGGTTGGATGAACAGGACCCCAGTCGTGTGTAGGCAGTTGCCGCTGTATGAACAAGTCCCCGTGGTAGTACGCGGTTGCTGCTGGATGAACAGGACCCCGTGGTAGTATGTCGTTGTCGCTGGATGAACAGGTCCCGAGGAGGCCTCCGCACACCCAACCGGTTGTTGTGGATGAACATGACCCCGTGGAGGCTGGATGAACAGTAGCCCATGGAGTCCCGTTTTGTGATACGCCACACACCCGTCCGATGAACAGGACCCCGTTTCGACCGTAGGTGGATGAGAGAAGTCTATTTCCTCCGTTTTGCGGTACTCCAGACCCCTCCGATGAACAGGACCCTGTTTCGACCGTAGGTGGTCGAAGAGAACTCGGTTTCCTCTGTTTTGCAGGAAGACCCGAGTCAATGAATAGGACCCGGTTTGGGTTGTTCCATCCAAGACAGTTGGCTCCCGATGAACTTGACACATTCCGACCCAGTCGCTTGCCTCCCAATGAACACGACGTGGTTTCCTCCGTTCCGACCCAGCCGGTTTGCTGCCGATGAATAGGACACCATCGTTGTATGCGTTTGAGACCCCGCCCGTGTGTACGTACGTAGCCATACTTAGTTTCTTGCAGCGTGGTTGTACGTACATGTACATGATTTATACAAGGCTGCCTCAACTGCTACGTCATACATGCCGCTCCTTGCTCGGCCACGGTTCATCCTTGCAGAGAGACCGATGGACCGGTATGTACGTACACGTTCGCGACCAAAGAGACAACCCTACGTATGGTTCGATCGGGTGCATCCCAGCTGTTAGGGAGGATAAGGAGGCACTTCCTTGCATGCGAAGATATAGCTGATGGGTCCCAGCTGTCAGGGAAAGGAATCATGTAACATCCCAATTTTTAATTTGGATGTTTATAAATAGATCATTCATATGCATTCGTGATTTATGCATTTTTGCCCCATTTGTATTATTTGATTTTGAGCAACTCAAGGACCGAAAGAGAGAATTGGAAGTTTCCTTAAATCCAAATTTTGAAAATTCTTTTAATTCAAACTTTGGAGTTTGGATCAAATTTGGTTTCACTAAATTCATTTCCATTATTTCAAAAATAAAATAAATAGAGAGGATAAAAGGACTCTTCAAAAACAGAAAAGAAATATTGGAAATTGAATTTGAAGTCTAAATATATTTGTTGGGTTTTATTTGCAATTTATTTTATTAGTTTAGCAAAAATGTTTATTTTTTTAAAACTTGCATTTTGGGCCAGATAAAAGTTCACAAGGGTATATAAGACCATATTACTATGTGAATTTATCTAGGATATTTAGGCTAATTTTTATATGTCTTTTCGTGCTTTATTGTTGTTCAAAAAATGATTTTTTTAAAGGGCCGCCAGGCCAACCGGCCCAGCCAGCCGATAGCGAGGCCATGACCCAGCCAGGCCGATCGCTTGACCTGCCCAGCCCCAGCATGGCCAGAGGCCAGCGAGCGCCCTCGTGCATAGAAAAAAGGGAGTCGCTCAGCGCCCCACGTCCCATGTTTCCCGTTCGCTCGTTCGTTCCCTCTTTCGTTCACGTAACTCGTCTCTCTTCCCCTGACGTTTGGACCCCACCCCACCTCTTCTTCTTCCTCACATGAATGGACAACAGAAACGTACTCATACCTCCCGATGTCGCTTGGTTTCCAATTCCTGGAAATCAATTCTCCAGCTCACTTCACGTCCAAGGAAGATGTCCTATAAATAGCCACGACTCTCCTCGACCGATTCAGACTAAAATCTGTCGCCAAAACTACCTCTAGGCGACGCACTCGACGTTCCAATCTCGCCTCAGAAGCTGCAGTTCATCACAAGTTTCCGACGCCGGTGAGCCGTCCCAAGCCTTATCCTTTTGCGTTCCGACTTCTCTCGATCCCTACAACCGTTTTGACAAGGTCTTTCGATTCCTCTCCATCTACAGAGGCCATCCCGACCATGTTGTCTTCACCAGAGCACCCGGAGCACCGAGCTTTGCCACTTCGTTTCGTCGCCGTTCGTCGTCCCCGATCATCACCGACTACACCACCGGACGAGCCACTCTCCACCGCATCTCCTAGACACCTCCGCTATCGCCCACGATCTCCCAGTGCACGTACGTACACCACCAGAGGTTTCAGTTCGTTTCAGTCTAAAAAAACGTTTTCTTTATGGATCTGAATTCAAACTTTGTTAGGCCGTAACTCGAGTTTCGTAACTCCGTTTTAGGTGATTCTTTTTGAAAATCGAAGCTAGTGACATGTACTTTCTGTTAAAACCAAAACCATTTATTTTTGTTGCTATAAAAATTACATTCTGTATAGAAACTTTATTTGGATGTTTTGGAGTTTTTCGAAGTCTTTTATTCGTTTCCTTTTTGATTCTTTTTGCTTGATTGCTTATGAGTGTCATTACATGCTTCGTTAGATCATCCGGAGTGCGAGGCTTGCTACTACGAATCTTTAGGGTTCAACGATCGTTAGCAAGGCAAGTTCACACTTCGATCAAAAAAATTTAATACCCAATTTTTTTACTATGCATTAGTTTCACCCTCAAAGATTGCATAAGTAGGATTGGGAACATGTGGTTATGCTATGTAGTTCATGTGGTAGGAACCTATGACCTTGATCACCCCGGGAATATTCGTTATGTCATATATTGCTTAGCCATGCTCGTAGACGGGGATTGGTATGTGTGATCCATGCAAGTTGCGAGAGTTAATAATTTTAGGATAACCTAAGGTGGTAACTTTAATACACATCTGGGTGGAGTGTTTGGGGCACCTGGATAAACCAGTGCTTGCCCAAGGGGAATCCCGGAGTACCCATGTGATTACCCCAGGGCCGCCACGCAGGCTCAAAGGGATCATAAGATATTTCATGCCTAGAAACTTCCGTGTGCAACCACAAGCCATTATGGGCTCTGGCATAGTTGAGTAAGTTGTGTGACCTCTTTCCGTGGTAGACTAGCTGATGTAGGGGAAAGTAGGTGTACCGGTCTACCGAGGGTTAAGGGCAAACGCTTGTGAAAGGCCATGTCTCGATCTTCCGATCATGGAGGTGGTCGAGTCTTGTGGGGAAAAGTGCGCAAACCTCTGCAGGCCGTGTCCCCAGTTATGGACAACTTGAGCATCTGGAAGTGAATTATTGGTAGATCTCATTGTCATGGTTCTAAGTCTGACAGTAGAATAGGGGTGTAGGAATGGAGAGGCAAGATCCTAGCTATGGAGTAGTTGTATACGCAAGAGATTTACGAGTTCAGGCCCTTCTCGGAGGAAGTAACAGCCCTACGTCTTGGAGCCTGGAGCCGGCCGACTGGATTATATGCGTAAGAGTTACAGGGGTGCGAACCCTTTACACTGAGGAGGGGGTGGCTTATATAGAGTTCGCCAGACCCCTCCGGCCCTCAGTTATGTAGGGTTTAAAGTACATGAAGGTCGGGGGTTACTGGTAACGCCCCACATAAAGTGCTATGATGACCATAAAAGCTACTTAATGACCGACCGTTTGTATGCAGAGCGACTTTAGATCTCCTAGCGGTCAAGTGATTGGCTTCATGGTCGAGTGACTTCAAGTCCGTCGAGTGGAATACTTCTGAGTCGACTGACAGGTGGTTTCTTCTAGAGATGTCCTTGGGGAGGGTACCTTAGACAGGTCCATGACCCTACCCTAGGTACATGGCTTCATCATTAGCCCCCGAATGGATCGAGGTTTGAGTGGGGAAGGAGTTGAGAACTCTTCCGACCCATTTTTCGTGCTATGAGTATGTCTTGTTCTGGATCAATGAACTTATGTGACGGCATCAACTTCTTTTTCAGTCGCCTTGATCCATTCTTTGTATCCGTCGAGTGAATTTTCTTTATTTGGAGAACTCCGAACGACAGAACGGAGGAAATCTCCCATCTGACAAGTTGCTCCGTAGCTCGTGGATTTAGCGGGATTCGAATTTCGGGAAGCGCGCGGGGCGAAGGAGGCCACGGTAATCGGATGGGATAAGGCAGGAACGCCTCGATCTCTGTGCCACCTTTTTCTCCACGTATCGCACGCGTGACTGTTGCGGGATTTGACAGGATCGCCCGGGCCTACCAGTCAGTCACTCGGAAGTAACCTCATATAAGGCGCCGGACGGGGGTTTGTGAACAGTGCGCTCTCATTTCCTCCCCTCTTCCTCAGACTTATCCGTCGCGTTCGCTTCCATCTCAGTGCCGCTGCTCCGTGCGCATCTCGCCGGCGACGATGGTGAAGGAGAAGACGGCGGTTCTGGAGCGGGCGAAGAAAGCGACGACGAAGGCGAAGGGAAGAGTGACCAGTCGGGGTGGATCTTCATCAAGGGCCAGCCTGCCGCAGGGCTGGATCCAAGGCTACTGGATCCGCTCGACGATCCGTCAAAAAGATGTTGACGACCTGGTCAATGAAGGACTGATCCCCCATGGATCAGCGCTACTCCCGGGGAAGGAGTCGGAGCCGCAGCCTCAGGAGGGTGAGTGTGTCCTCTTGGCCACCCATGTTGACCGTGGGTTTTCTTTTCCGCCTCACCCTTTCTTTCGGGGATTTCTGAATTTCTTTGGGGCGCAACTCCACCACTTCACACCCAACTCTATCGTGTACCTTGCTGCTTTCGTGTCTTTGTGCGAGAATTTCTTGGGCTGTCGGCCTCATTGGGGTCTTTTCAAGCACATTTTCACCTGTCGCTCCCAGACGGTGAAAAAGGCCAATCCGAGTGACGAGAGAACACAAGTGATTCAGATGTGTGGGGGTCTTGGGGTTCAAATGAGGGGAAAAACCTCTTTTTCGGCTATGATCCTACCCGAGTCGGTCCGTGGATGGCAGTCGACCTGGTTCTACTACAAGGACCAGCCGACGCCGGGGCAGTCGACTGGACTCCCTCCTTTTTCCATGGACCGAGTGACAAGCCTTCCTCTTTGAAGGTGATCCCAGAAGAGAAGGCGCAGGTTAAGGTGCTGGTTGAACGTATGGTCCAGCTTATCCGTGACGGAGTGACCGGCATGGACCTCTTGGAGGTCTTCCTCCGGCGATGCATCTAGCCGCTTCAAGCCCGAGACCATCCGATGTGGTTGTATTCTGGCACTGAGGACACCACTCGGATCCACCTGGAGGAGGTCGAGGATGCCACGCTGGAGAGGTGGCTGGCAAGCATCACAGGGAACAAGTACAACCCCCGAGGAGCCAGAAGGATTCCTCCACTCGAGCAGTCATACGAAGTAGACAAGGTCCAATCCTGCATCTTTGACTGTGATCCCGCTTTCTTCATTCTGTTTGCTTAAAATCAGTCGACTGGCTTTTGTCTTGTTCGTTGTCTTACAGGCCACTACTGAGATGTACTCGGTGCCCAACGGGGCGCAGGAACAAGCTGAGGAGGGAGGGGCGAGCGGAGGTGAAAGTGAGGAGGATTGGCAATCTGATGGTGAGGAGGAAGAGGATGATGACGACTCCAGTGAAGAGGAGGAGGAAGTCGACCCTTCTCATTCGGAAAGGCGATCCAAGCTCACCCACGACCCCGCGAACGAGCGTGGCCAAGTGACTGCGCCTGTTGGGCAGTCGTCAAAGCGCCCTCGGACGACTTCTCCGGCACTGACTGAAAAAGCACCGAAGCATCCAAGAGCGGCATCATCGAAGCCGCCGAAGTCCTTGACCAAGATGAGAATGACCATTCCCACCATCTCCGGGTAACAACGGAACTTGTGTTTACTCATTTAGCATGGACAGACTCTTGGTCGACTTGTTGACTAACCGACTGGTTTCTGAAATCTGCAGTGCTGCTACCTCTGAGACCTCCACCAAGAACGAAGACCAGGAAATGGAAGACGCTGCCACCTCCAACCTTGGTACGATCTCTGTAGTTTCACTTTTGGTCGATTGGATTCTCGATTTTAACTTTGGATTTTTTTTCTGTAGCTCCTCCTCATGTCATTGATCTCCCTGATGATTACGACGAGGCGCCGCTGAGGCCGAGGAGGAACATAAAGGCGCCGGCTGGCAAGACCACTCAGACTGCATCAGAGCCTGAGACATTGGTTCAGGAGGGTGGCAACATCACTCGGACTTCCGTGCCTTTCGATGTGCCACTGACGAGTGCTCGACCTTCGTCATCGACTGCTAATCCGCCTTCCCTTTTCGCCACCCACCACATCCCAGAGGACCGAGCGGGTGCTGCTAAGGAGGCTATACGCCAGGCGGGGATCATGATGGAGCAGGTGAAGGCGATTCGAGAAGCCAGCCAGGCGGCTTATGACGCTAGCTCAGCCCTTCAGAGCAATGTCCAGGTTAGTTGTTCACCGCTTGTTCTGTTAGGATATGCTATCTGAAGATTTTCTTTATGAAGATATTTGTATCTGTACACCCACTGGGTGTGTCAATTGAATTTTTGGATTGGTGGGGGCACGCTGAGTGCACCCACTAGGTGTAGTCCCCGAGACTATGGTAGACTGCTGGTAGTCGACTGTAGTCTTCATATTTTGAACCACTCGGTCTGGTCAGGCCATGTCGAATGGAATCCTGGAATCAGTGGGGGCACGCTGAGTGCACCCACTGGGTGTAGGCCCTGAGACCATGGTCGACTGCTGGCAGTCGACTAAGGTCTGAAGAACATGTTTTTTTGGTAGATCCTGGCTGACTGCTGGCAGTTAGCTATAGTGCTATAGATTTAGGATCATAACCTCTTTGTCTCTTTCAGCCGACTGATCAGGCCGAGTCGGTAGAACCAGTGGGGGCACGCTGAGTGCACCCACTGGGTGTAGTCCCCGAGACTACTGTTGAATATTTTGATTCGGCTGTAGTCTTAGAAATGCTACGATTTTTCTCTTAGTCACTCGGAAGCAACCTATCTTTGATGTCTGTCAACTGGCCCTTTGCAGAAATCTTGCGAGCTTGTGGCTCGCTATACTGAATTGGACAACAAGCATATCTAGCTCGACCTTGACTTGAAGCTTGTTCAGGAGAACTTTAAGAAGGCGAAGGATGAAGCAAAAGGTATGTTTGGTGAGAATATTGACGATTGTCTTTATCTTTCTGCCCATTCGTGATTCTGATCTCATTGTCATTTTGCAGATAAACTGAAGGAGGCTCTGAAGAAGAAGGACCATGACCTCGCCGAGGCGCAGAAGGCGGCTTTGGACAAAATGAAGCTTGCGGAAGAAAAGCTAGCTTTAGTCGGTAAACTTGAAGAGGAGAACACCAATCTGAAAGCTGCTCTCGACGCAGCCAACAAGGAGGTCTACCATCTGAAGAATGATAAGATAGCTCTGAGTGACAAGGCGAGCGAACTGGCGGGGAAGAAGAGCGATCTGGAGGCTTATCTGGGAGGGCTCACCAAGAAGTTATTCATCATGCTTGAAGGTAATCTCTTCTATCCGACTGACTTGTTATCATCAACTCATCATAGAACTGTTGGCTTAACTTCGAATTGTGTTTACAGAATTCTGCCAAAACTTTGAGGAGGAGACCAATCGAGTGGAGACAAGCTTGGACACCATTAACTCTCCTGTCAAGGACGAAGTCGCTATGAACGTGCTCCGACTGGAGTCTCGTGTTGCTGGTGTGGTTGACTACCTCTCTCGACTGAAGGTTGCAGTGTCGCGACTCGACACGACACTCTGGCCAGGAGAGACACTTCAAAATGACCTGGAGTCTTTGATGACTCGACTGAATGACGTTCCAGGTCGAGTGCAAGAATTGAAGAAGTCTTCTGCCAGGTGCGGTGCCGACGTTGCTCTGTCCCTGGTCCGTGTTCACTGCAAGGATGCGCGAGAGGACAAGCTGGCGTCCATCAAAGTGTCCAATACCAAGAAGCACGATTTCCAGTCTTTCATGGAGACCTTCATTGCTGCTGCCACTCGGATTGCTGACGGAATCAACCTGGACCAATCTGTCGCGCCCTCCAGTCCTCCACCTGAGGAGTAAAAAATGTCTATACTTCGACTTAAATTTGCCTCGGAATACTGAGTGGTTTTGTAACCGATAAACTTTTACGGGCTTGACGCCTGAGCACTTCCGAATCCATAGGAAGTTATCTGAACTTGGCTTATCATTGAATATGCTTGCATTTGCCTTAGAGCGAACTTTGTTCTTCACTCGGTATGTACTTTAGTTCTTGAGACGCAGCTCTGAGGTGGAAAGTCCAGTCGACCTGCACTTCATCGCTCTTGCAGGTAGGGATGGAGCACAGATTGCAGTCGACCTGCGTCCTTCCAGATCAGGATGGAGCCCACATTGTATTTGTAGCATAGCTTAGAAGAAGAAGGTAGCAGTCGACCTGCACCACGTCATCCTTGCGGAGTGCATGTTGTATTTGTGGCATAGCTCCGAAGAAGAAGGTAGCAGTCGATCTGCACCTCGTCATCCTTGTAGAGCGCATGTTGTATTTGTGGCGTAGCTCCGAAGGAGAAGGTAGCAGTCAACCTACACCTCGTCGTCCTTGCAGATCAGAATGGATTAAATACTTAGGCGAGTATTGGACTGCAGCTAAGCCCCCGAGTGGGAGGATTGCTCTCCACTCGGTAGGATTTTCAAATACTTAGGCGGGTACTGGACTGCAGCTAAGCCCCCGAGTGGGAGGATTGCTCTCCACTCGGTAGGATTTTCAAATACTTAGGCGAGTATTGGACTGCAGCTAAGCCCCCGAGTGGGAGGATTGCTCTCCACTCGGTAGGATTTGCAAATACTTAGGCGAGTACTAGACTGTAGCTAAGCCCTCGAGTGGGAGGATTGCTCTCCACTCGGTAGGATTTTCAAATACTTAGGCGAGTACTGGACTGCAGCTAAGCCCCCGAGTGGGAGGATTGCTCTCCACTCGGTAGGATTTTCAAATACTTAGGCGAGTACTGGACTGCAGCTAAGCCCCCGAGTGGGAGGATTGCTCTCCACTCGGAAGGATTTTTAAATATTTAGGCGAGTACTGGACTGTAGCTAAGCCCTCGAGTGGGAGGATTGCTCTCCACTCGAAAGGATTTTTAAATACTTAGGCGAGTACTGGACTGCAGCTAAGCCTCTGAGTGGGAGGCTGGCTCACCACTCGGTAGGATTTTTGAAACTTAGGCGAGTACTGGGACTACAGCTAAGCCCCCGAGTGGGAGGCTGGCTCACCACTCGGTAGGATTTCTGAAACTTAGGCGAGTACTAGGACTGTAGCTAAGCCCCCGAGTGGGAGGCTGGTTCACCACTCGGTAGGATTTTTGAAGCTTACGCGAGTACTGGGACTGCAGCTAAGCCTCCGAGTGGGAGTCTGGCTCACCACTCGGTAGGATTTTCAAGTACTTAAGTGAAACGGATTCGCAGCTAAGCCCCCGAGTGGGAGGCTGGCTCGCCACTCGGTAGGGATTTTTTTACAAACTTAGGCGAAACGGATTCGCAGCTAAGCAACCCACTGGGGGATTTCTCACGTAAACAAAAGTAACAACAATCACTGGGAAAATTATAACACTCTTGTCTTTGATAAATAAACTACAGAGGTACTTCTATTACATCTCATCCAAGTGAGTACTTAAGTATAAAAGGGGCGGAGCAGCTCCGCGTTCCAAGCTCATGGCTTGTCAATCTGGCGATCGACATTGTAAAGACAGTACGCTCCATTGTGGAGAACTTTGGTGACGATGAAGGGACCTTTCCAAGTAGGAGCAAGCTTGTGTGGGTTTTGTTGATCCACTCGGAGGACCAAATCTCCTTCTTGGAAGGCTCGACTCTTCACGTTTCTGGCATGGAATCGACGCAAGTCCTGCTGATAGATAGTCGATCGGATCATGGCCATCTCTCTTTCTTCTTCTAGAAGGTCGACTGCGTCCTCTCGGGCTTGTTCTGCTTCATCTTCAGTGTAGAGCTCGACTGAGGGGGTGCATTGTGAAGCAGGTCACTCGGCAGAATGGCTTCAGCTCCATAGACCAGAAAGAATGGAGTTCGTCCAGTCGACCGATTAGGGGTGGTCCTTAATCCCCAAAGAACTGATGGAAGTTCGTCGACCCATGCGCCTGCTGCGTGCTTGAGATCACGCATCAACCGGGGTTTCAGTCCTTTGAAAATTAGGCCGTTTGCTCTTTCTGCTTTTCCATTCGACTGGGGGTAAGTGACAGAAGTGTGGTCGACTCGCGTGCCTTGAGAAGCGCAGAAAGCTCTGAATTCGTCGGAATCAAAGTTTGACCCATTATCAGTGATGATGTTGTGCGGAACTCCATATCTGAATATCAACTCTCTGATGAAGCTGATAGCAGTGCCGACATCAAGATTCTTGATAGGCTTAGCTTCAATCCACTTAGTGAACTTGTCGACTGCCACCAGTACGTGGGTGAAGCCGCTCCTGCCAGTTCTCAGCGGTCCAACCATATCCAATCCCCAAACAGCGAAGGGCCAAACGAGTGGAATGGTCTTCAAGGCTGAGGCGGGTTTGTGTGACAGATTGGAATAGAACTGACATCCTTCACACTTGTCGACTATTTCCTTTGCCATTTCATTTGCTCTTGGCCAGTAAAATCCCGCTCGGTATGATTTAGCCACAATGGTCCGAGAAGACGCATGATGACCACAGGTCCCCGAGTGGATATCGTCAAGGATTATCCGACCTTCTTCTGGTGTTATACATTTCTGACTGACTCCAGTCACGCTTTCTCTATACAACTGCCCCTTTATCACGGTAAAGGCTTTGGATCGACGGACGATCTGTCGAGCCTCTTCTTAATTCTCTGGGAGCTCTTTCCTTAGGATATACGCGATGTACGGCTCTGTCTAGTCGGGAGTGATGACCAAAACTTCCATGATCAGGTCGACCACAGCTGGAACTTCAACTTCAGTCAGATCCATGACACTTTTTGGCTGTGGAGCTTCTTCGGTGAAAGGATCCTCTTGAACTGATGGTGTATGGATGTGCTCCAAAAACACATTACTGGGAATCGCTTCTCTCTAGGAACCTATTTTTGCCAAATCATCAGCCGCTTGATTTTTCAATCGGAGTATATGATGAAGGTCTAACCCCTCGAATTTCTTCTCTAGCTTTCTCACTGCATTGTAGTAACCAGTCATGGCTGGACTTCTGACGTCCCACTCCTTCATCACTTGATTGACCACTAAATCTGAGTCGCCATAAACCATGAGGCAACGGACGCCGAGTGAAATGGCCATACGCAACCCATACAAAAGTGCTTCATATTCTGCTTCGTTATTGGAGGAATCAAAGTGGATCTGGAGCACATATCTGAGCTTATCTCCTCGGGGGGGGGAAACCAACACTACCCCAGCACCGGAACCGTTCAGCATCTTAGAGCCATCAAATAACATGGTCTGGTGCTCCGGGTAAACTTGAGTCGGCAGTTGCTGCTCAATCCACTCGGCGATGAAATCTGCTATTGCTTGGGACTTGATGGCTTTCTTTGCCTCAAACTTGATATCAAGGGGAAGGAGTTCAATCGCCCATTTTGCCACTTGACTAGTTGCATCTCTGTTGTGCAGAATCTCTAACAATGGGGCGTCGCTAATGACTGTAATGGAATGGTCAGAGAAGTAATGAGCAACCTTCTTCGTGGTCATATAAATCTCATATACAAGCTTCTGATAATGAGGGTATCTTTGCTTCGATGGGGTCAAAACTTCAGAAAGATAATATACTGGGCGCTAAACTTTAAAGGCGTTTCCTTCTTCTTCCCGATCGACCATAAGTACTATACTGACGACTTGTCCTGTGGCTGCAATGTAAAGCAGCAAAGGCTCTTTGCTGATTGGGGCAGCAAGCACCGGCTGGCTGGAGAGCAGGGCTTTTAGCTCTGCAAACGCTGCATCAGCTTCGGGAGTCCACTCGAACTTGTCTGACTTCTTCATTAGTCGGTAAAGAGGCAATGCCTTTTCACCGAGACAAGAGATGAATCGACTTAAAGTGGCCAAGCATCCAGTAAGCTTCTGGACATCGTGCACACGCATCGAGCGTTTCGTTCGGAGTATAGTACCAACTTTTTCTGGGTTGGTGTCGATTCCTCGTTCGGAAACGAGAAAACCGAGTAACTTTCTACCAGGAACTCCGAATGTGCACTTTGATGGATTAAGCTTGATATCATACCTCCTGAGATTGGCAAATGTTTCAGCAAGGTCAGTCAACAGGTCGGAACCCTTCCGTGATTTAACCACAATATCATCCATGTATGCTTCCACATTCCGACTGATTTGAGTGAGCAAACACTTCTGAATCATCCTCATGAATGTGGCTCCGGCATTCTTGAGGCCGAATGGCAGTTGACTATTTGGTTGATGCGGGGGAGAGGAAAATGATCTTTCGGGCAGGCCTGATTGATATGCTTGAAGTCGATGCACATGCGAAGTGACTTGTCCTTCTTGGGGACCATGACAACATTGGCGAGCCACTCGGAGTGGTAAATCTCTCGGATAAACTCCACTGCTAAGAGCCGAGCCACCTCCTCGCCAATGGCCTTTCTCTTCTGGATGGCGGACCGTCGAAGATGTTCCTTGACAGGTTTCACTTTTGAGTCGACTCGTAGACGATGCTTAGCCAGCCCCCTGGGAACACCCGGCATGTCAGCAGGCTTCCATGCGAAGATATCCCAGTTCTCACGGAGGAACTAGATGAGCACTTCTTCCTATTTGGAGTCGAGTGTTGTAGAGATATGAGTCGGAGCAGCACTGGGTCGGTCGGGTGAATGTGAATCGGCTTTGTCTCACCGGACGACTGAAATGCTGATTCTGTAGCGGGCTTTTTGGCTCGCAACAAAGATCTGCAGTTTTCTGGTATTCCTGCAGCTCTACCACTGCCATCTGAGCATCGGCGATCTTTGAGCCTTTCTGAAAGCACTCTTCCGCCTTCTTCCGATTGCCAGTAATAGTGATCAACCTTTGGGACCAGGCATCTTCATTTTGAGGTACACATAGCATGGTCGAGCCATGAAACATGCATAAGCTAGCCAGCCCAAAATAGTGTGATAAGCACTCTGGAAATCCACAACTTCAAATGTCAACTTTTCTTTGCGGTAATTCTTGGAATCACCAAAAACCACATCAAGAGCGATTTGGCCGAGTGACTCAGCCTTCTTTCCAGGAATGACTCCATGGAAACTCATGTTGCTTGTACTGAGTCTGGGCATCGGAATGCCCATCCCTTTCAACGTCTCTGCATACAATATATTCAGGCTGCTGCCACCATCCATCAAAACTTTAGTCAGTCGAGTTCCTTCGACAACTGGGTCGACCACCAAAGCTTGCCTCCCAGGGGTGGCTATGTGTGTCGGATGATCTGACTGATCGAATGTGATGGCAGTCTGAGACCATTTCAGATAACTGGGCGTCACCGGAGCAACCATATTCACCTCTCAGTTGATAACTTTCAATAGACTTTTGCTTTCAACATCAGCAAAAATCATAAGGGTGCAATTGACCTGGGGATATCCATCATCACTATCTTCTTTGTCTTCAACTTTGTCCGACTCGTTTTCCTTATATTTGGGTTGTTTCCCCTGGAATTGCTGGATCAAGAGCCGACACTGTCGAGTGGTATGTTTCGGATAAATGAATTTTCCCTCCTCATCTTTCTTCGTGTGGATGTGGCACGGAAAATCCATCACGTCATTCCCTTCCTTGTCCTTCACCTTCTTAGGGTTCCAAAACCCTTTGGGCTTCCCTTTAAATTTTCCTTGAGTCACGGCCAAGGCTTCTCCAGGAGCGGCTGGCTCGGCTTTTCGCTTCTGCTTCCGACTGGAGTTCCCTCCCCCGGTTTCATGGGCAGCTGACTTGTACTTGCCACTCCGGAGCCGATCCTCCTCTTCACCATTGGCATACTTGGTGGAAATTTCCATCATTCGACTTAGAGTCATGTCTCCGTTCGACCGAATTTTAGACTTAGCTCTCTGTTCTTAACACCTTCCTTGAAGGCACAGACTGCCTGGTGATCAGATACATTCTCTACCGTGTGATGCAATGTGATCCATCTCTGGATGTAATCCCTCAGAGTTTCATTTGACTTTTGCACACAAGATTGCAGCTCTGTCAACCCTGCTGGTCGCTTGCAAGTTCCTTCAAATGTTCTGACAAACACTCGGGCAAGATCTTCCCAAGTGTAAATGCTGCTGGGTGCTAACTGATTCAACCATGCTCTGGCCGAGCCCTCCAACATAAGAGGCAGGTATTTCATGGCCACCTCATCGTTACCGCCGCCAATCTGAACAGCCACTCGGTAGTCTTCAAGCCAAGTATCAGGCTTGGACTCACGAGTGAACTTACTGACTCCAGTCGCCAACCTGAAGTTGGGAGGAATCACTGCGGCCCTGATGGCTCTGCTAAAACACTCTGGTCCTGAGACGTGTACTCTGCTGCTGGTGGGTACATCTCTGTCATGGCCTTCTCAGTGAGCTCTGTTCCTGTCGACCAAACCTTGAACGATAATAGATCTTGCATCAAAGCCTGGTTCCCTAGGGTCGACTGGAATCCTTCGCCCAACACTGTGATGGCGTCTGTCATCCTGTTGCCGAGGCGCGTACGATCCACCCCTTGGGGGAGGGGTGGGCCCTCGACGTCGATCATCACAATCAAGTCGGTCATCATACTGCTCACAGTTCTTGTACTGATCACGCTGGTCTCCACGTCCCTCACGCCTAGGAGGTGATCTTGGGCTATGGGCCGACTGGACTGTATTTGCAGCGACGGATCTGCTGTGAATCCTATTCCGCGACTGCGATACAGCTGAATTTTGATCTCTTGCTGCCCGGAGTAAATCTCTGATTTGTAGCAAGCCTCTACCAGCCTCTGACTGGGAAGGCTGAATCGACTTGCTATACGGGCTGCAGCTGCTAGATTCTGAACCGGAGTTCGATATACCTGAGTCGGTGGTGGAAAGAGTTGACGTCGATTGGATTCTGGAACCCGTTGTCGCGCACGTTCGTCGAGTGCTCGCTAGAGCTTCTCCAGTCGAGTGTGCTCAGCCAAGTTGGCCAAGCGCGCGTCCTCTAAGGCACGAGCCTCGGGGGTTTCTCCGTTGATAGGAGTGTGTAGCGCATCCATGTTCCGGCGGCGAAGTTCTTCCCTCTACAGCAAAGTGAGAGGCTTGGGTTGATATTCGTCGTGGACCTGCGCCTGATCGCCTCCACCGTTGACTCCGTCGGCGCGGGGAAAGCTGGGAGGACTGCGCGGCCCATTGACCATCAGAACCTCCACCGTTGGATCACTGCTGTCGCACTTGGATGCAGTCTCTGCGGAGCCAGTCGAACAGGCCGTAGAGAGATTCGTCGGGCTCAATCGCCGCGACTTGGGGGTGGCCGACTGGCGGGCCACCGCGCGCCTCACCCACCGCTGAAGCCTCGACCAACCGGAGCGCTTGCGCCGGCGGGAAACAGGGAGGGAGGACAACACAGGGGCCGACCGATACTGGGTCGACGGTTGCTGCAGGAGGACGTTGCGGACGCACGCGCGAAAGTGCGTCGCCTTGCGGACGGGGAGCGCGTCGATGTCGAGCGGAGTCGTCGGCGATGAACGTGAGTGCGCCGATTCGGATCTCGCGGCCCTCAACCAAAACTCTGCCTGAAACCATGATGAAGGAGATCAGAAAAATCGCAACTTCTCCAATAAGTCGCCAAGACACCTGCCCCATCGTGGGTGCCAACTGTCGTGGTTCTAGGTCTGACAGTAGAATAGGGGGGTAGGAATGGAGAGGCAAGATCCTAGCTATGGAGTAGTTGTATACGCAAGAGATTTACGAGTTCAAGACCTTCTCGGAGGAAGTAACAGCACTACGTCTCGGAGCCCGGAGGCGGTCAACTGGATTATATGCGTAAGAGTTACAGGGGTGCGAACCCTTTACACTGAGTAGGAGGGTGGCTTATATAGAGTTCACCAGACCCCTCCGGCCCTTAGTTATGTAGGGTTTAAAGTACATTAAGGTCGGGGGTTACTGGTAACACCCCACATAAAGTGCTAAGATGACCATAAAAGCTACTTAATGACTGACCGTTTGTATGCAGAGTGACTTTAGATCTCCTGGCGGTCGAGTGGTTGGCTTCATGGTCGAGTGACTTCAAGTCCGTCGAGTGGAATACTTTTGAGTCGACTGACAGGTGGTTTCTTCTAGAGATGTCCTTGGGGAGGGTACCTTGGACATGTCCATGACCCTACCCTAGGTACATGGCTTCATCACTCATCACTCTATTTAATGAAATTATTGGGATACTAATAACTTGGGAATTTTGGGATTGAGTTGGAGAAACCTTCTCAATAATGGCATTTTAATTTAGTAGTAAATAAAAATGTATTCCTTTGTTGAAGGGTAAAATTGGTTTATGCAAAAAATTAAACTTAGAGCCTCCACCAGCTAAATTTGCATATAGAGATAGTTTTTTTTCATTATTATTCCATGGTGTGAAATTGCCAGCATATTTCATGTGCTGACCTACACGGCTGCAACGTCTCATGTTGCAGACTTTTCCGACGAGGATTAAAGGTGCGATAGGTCGTTGTTCTGCACTCGGTTTGCCGTGGAGTTGGATGGACTCAGTTACCTTCGATGCTTCCGCAGTTATTTTATTTTAGATGGCCTTTGGCCATATTATTGTAATAAATACTCTTTTGAGGATCTCGATGTAATAAAGTGTGTGATTGAACTCTGTTATAATTCCTCGAGTACTGTGTGTGTCAGCATACCGATCCAGGGATGACACTTAAGCACAGAGACTTTGATCCATTTGGGTCGGGTCACTACAAGACGGTATCAGATCACACGCTGACTGTAGGACGCGACCACTAGGAAATGGAAAGCCATAGGAAGAAAACTCTATTTTACGACTTCCTTCAATATCCATTGGTCTATACTCATCTCTATCCATTTCCATCTCTTCTCCACTTCAATAAAATAGTTGTTGAACCCCATCACCAAGTTGCTCAGCCCGATGAGACCATGACCTATGGAGACATCATTGACGAAGAAGAAGAAGAAGCTAGAGTTGACTTTGATTTGAGAAGATTTAGTTCAGACCACCACTACCAAGTTGAGTCCAACGAATGATTGCGGTAGTATGAAGAGATCATATCTCTTGTGGATATGACCTTACCTGTAGGTTTTTGCTTGTGTGGTGTGATCTGTGTGAATTGCTTGATTTGAAATTTTCTTGCTATCATAAGCATATGGGTAGTGATTTCTCTCATTAGGCCCTTATTCTATTCTAATTTCTCATCCACTCTAAACCTAACAGATGCCTCCAAGACGTGACCCGGAATTCCCACCGGAACTTACCCAGTTAATCCAGAACCAGAATGCCCTCATGCAGCTACTCATCCAAAATCAGAACCAGAACAACAACAACCCACCGCCACCACCCCCGGTCGACAACCTTACCCGTTTCCTGAGGTTGAACCCACCAGTGTTCTCTAGCAGCACGGAGCCGATCATTGCAGATGACTGGCTTCGCAAGATCGGAGAGAGCTGACCACTACAGGATGCACTAATGCTGATAAGGTGCGCTTTGCCGCACATCAACTGGATGGACCAGCAGCTTCGTGGTGGGAGAATTACACCACCACATTCCCCATACCCAATGTGACTTGGGATCAGTTCCAGCAAGCATTCCGTACCGCACATGTTTCAGCCGAAGCTATGAGTCTGAAGAAGCGTGAGTTCCGCAACTTACGCCAGGGAAATCGTTCTGTTGGTGATTATGTGGAGGAATTCAGCAAGTTTTCCAGGTATGCTCCCGGAGACGTGGCTGATGATGCCGCTAAGCAGGAGAAATTTTTGGACGGACTAAATGATGATCTGGGACTTCAGTTGACTGTAGCTACCTTTAAAAATTATCAAGAGTTGGTCGACAAGGCTCTCCTTTTGGAAGGCAAGCAGCAGCAGGTGGAGAATCGCAAGAGAAAGTACGGACAGGGAAAGTACAACTCTAGTGTTCAGCAGAAGCCCCGCTATACCCCGTACTCAGGAAATAATGAACCAGGATCTGGCAAGTATAGTGGACACACTCACCATAACCATGGAGGACATTCACATCATGGAGGGAATGGACACAACCATAATGGCCATAGGAATGGCAATGGGAACGAAGGAAACAACAATCAGCATCAGTCCAACCCTGCTACACCGGCAAAGAAGGATCTGAGCCACATTACCTGTTTCAAGTGCGGGAAAGCTGGACACTACGCCACCGATTGCCCTGAGGCGAAGAACGGGAATGGAAATGGAAGCTCTGGAGGCAAGAAGCCCAATCCCTTCACCGGAGGTCAGGTGAACCATGTCAATGTGGAGGAAGTTTATGACCAGCCTGACATCGTTGTTGGTAAGTTCTTGGTTAATTCATTCATAGCCCTTGTTCTTTTTGACACTGGTGCATCGCATTCATTCATATCAAGGGGGTTTGTGGATAAGTTTAAGTTGTCGACCATAGCCCTTAAAACACCAATATTAGTGAGTTCCCCAGGAGCAGAGTCTATGGCTAGTCGGGGATGTTTTCAGTTACCATTGACCATAGGGAGACACGTTTTCCCCACCGACCTCATTATCCTAGAATCCCAAGGATTGGACGTGATCCTAGGCATGGACTGGCTATCCAAGTATGAAGGGAATATTGATTGTGCCAGTAAGTCGATTCTTCTCACCACCCCAGAGGGGAAGCAGATCAATTATGTGTCGAGGCATACGCCAATGAGGACTCAAGTGAATTCTCTTTCGGGAGTTGTTCAGGAGGAAGTACCAATTGTGAAGGATTATCCCGATGTATTCCCCGAGGAATTGCCCGGCATGCCACCGGATCGGGACATAGAGTTTTTGATCGAATTGTTACCAGGCACCGGACCAATATCCAAGAGACCGTACCGGATACCCGCAAATGATCTGGAGGAAATTAAGAAGCAGATTAAGGAATTATTGGAGAAAGGTTATATTCGACCGAGTTCATCACCTTGGGGAGCCCCAGTGCTTCTAGTTGAGAAGAAGGATGGAACATTGAGAATGGTTGTATATTATCATGCGCTAAATGAGGTGACGATTAAGAACAAGTACCCTCTACCAATGATCAATGATTTGTTTGACCAGCTACAAGGAGCAAAAGTTTTCTCCAAGATCGATCTTCGATCAGGATATCACCAGCTGAAGATTCGAGAACATGATATACCCAAGACAGCCTTTACCACGAGATATGGGCTTTATGAGTATACGGTCATGTCTTTTGGTTTGACTAATGCCCCTGCCTATTTTATGAGTATGATGAATAAGGTATTCATGGAGTTCTTGGATAAGTTTTGAAAGGATCGATATGGTTGACTAGAGGGGGGGTGAATAGGCAATTAACAATTTTTAAGCTTTTCTTTACCAATTTAAACTTTGCAACAAAATAGGTTGTCTAGATATGCAACTATGTGAGCAACCTATATGATGCAATAACAACTAACACATAAGCAAGCAAGGGATACAACACAAGTAGGCTTTCAAGAGTAAAGGCACGAAATAACCAAGAGTGGAGCCGGTGGAGACGAGGATGTGTTACCGAAGTTCCTTCCTTTTAAGGGGAAGTACGTCTCCGTTAGAGCAGTGTGGAGGCACAATGCTCCCCAAGAAGCCACTAGGGCCACCGTATTCTCCTCACTCCCTCACACAATGCGAGATGCTGTGATTCCACTATTGGTGCCCTTGAAGGCGGCAACCGGACCTTTACAAACAAGGTTGGGGCAATCTCCACAACAATTGGAGGCTCCCAACGAAACCACGAAGCTTCACCACAATGGAATATGGCTTCGAGGTGACCTCAACTGTCTAGGGTGCTCAAGCACCCAAGAGTAACAAAATCCACACTAGAAAGTATGGGGGAAGCAAATATCCTTTGGTGGAAGTGTAGATCTAGGTCTCCTCCTTCAATCCCTAGCAAATCAACAAGTTTGACTGGCTAGAGAGAGAGATCGGGCAAGAGAGCTTGAGAGCATTAATGGTGGAGTGAGAGAGGTAAGAGGTAGGAGTGGTAGGTGGAAGAACCACCTTATATAGCAACCCTAATAAATCCAACCGTTATTGCGTTTTCAGCACTGCAGCGGTACAACCGCTCCTTGTCCCGGTACAACAGGGACTCACGATGTAACGGCGGAACCCTACCAGGCGGTACAGCCGGGCCACCGGGTGGTAGTACCGGTCATTAGAAAATAACCGGACCAACCGCCCAGCCACCGCACAACTACTGCACCGAAACAGAACGGAGTCACCCTTGAGGGCGGTAGTTGGGCGGTGCAGGGCCGGTGCAACCGCTTGGCCTTGAGCGCTTGAGCAGCTAAGGTATGAGCGGAAGAACCGCTTGAACCTCCGGTTGTACCGGTTGATGAGGAACAACCGGACCAACCGGGCCACCACCGCCCAGCCACCGCATCAAAATAGAAGCCTGACCGGTACATGGGCGGTGCATGGCCAGAACAACCGCTGCTGGTCTTTGCAGAGCCTGGTGGCGGTACCACCGCCTGGAGGCAGCGGTACCACCACTCGACAAAGACAGGGAAGCGCCAAGAGCCAGCGGTACAACCGCTCGGACGAGCGGTACAACCGCTGGGAAAACACAGCAGAGATTAAATCAAGAGGGAGGCACTCTCTCGACAAAAGAGGGGTGATGGAGGTGTACGTGAATGGATTCCCCTATTCTTTCCAAAGTGGATTCCCTCTTGATAGTACGGGTTCCCTACGACCAAAGAGATAAAAAGCGTCGAGGATTCCGTCTTCAATCGTATCCTTCGAGAGAGAACCACTAACCGATGTAAGCCTAATCATCGAGAACCTGAAACATTTAGCACAGGATTAGACCAACAAAGGGTTGTCATCATCATCCAAAACATAAGGTAGGGAAATGCCCTTTCAATCTCCCTCTTTTTGGTGGATGATGATAACAACACGATTTAAGATAGAGGTCTATAGAATCTAGTCGGAGCTCCCCCTAGATGTGTTCCCCAAGTTGAACTAGCTGTTAGAGAGCATGGGCATACTTTAAGGTCGAGACTCCCCCTAGATTTTATAGGCTCGCCACTTAAAGCACATAACATGAAGGTAGCCAACATAATGAAACGAGATCAATACTACCAATAATGACCGACAAGCATAAAAATAAGATAGCAGGAGTGGCACAAAATCCACACAAAGCAAACTGAGAAACGTACAAACTTCAACTGGAGACCACAGACAAAGTTCAACACGAAACACACACTACGCAACCACCCATGCAACTCCCGAGTCCTATCACACTCTCTCCCCCTTTGGCATCAAGACACCAAAAAGGAAGAGAGCGAAGCTAGTGCCCCAGGCTCAGTCGTCCTCCTCTGACTCCTCGGTAGCATCTGGATCTTCATCACTGTCAGAATCTTCACCATTATCAGAAACTTCATCATCGTCCCGATCTGAGTCCTCCATGATATCATCAGCAGCAGTAAAGGTGGTGGAGGGCTGAGGGGGGGCTTCATCATCAGACTAGGTGTTGTGGGAAGATATCCAACGCTCCTCCGGTGTGATGCTCTTCTCAGAACCACTCTGAACCGTCATGTTGAGGTGCCTCATCATAGCAATTTGACGACGTCGGGCATGCTTCTCATTGACATGTGCCTCATACATCCTCTTCTGGATGTCAGACTGAAGGCAAAGGTCTTCTTCACCTTGGCAGCGAGCTTGTCCACCCACGAGGGCTTGGCCCCTGGCTCCAACTCAAAATCCTCATCATCAGAAGTGGCATAGACATCCTCAGGAGCATCAGCAGGGAACCGTGGCTCGGCGTGCTTCTTCTTCTTAAGGAGCTTGACTTCATGAATGGTAAGATTATCAGGAGAGGTGAGGGGCTCTCCAGGACGGCGAACCTCCCACACGGAGTTCAGAAAGCACATGACAAAAGGAGCATAAATGGGGACCTTCCTGTAGATGACCATGTTGTACATCTCGTGCCACAGCCAGTTGGACACATCAAACGTCTCCCCAGTTCCCACCTTGGTCTTCATAGCAACCATCAAGTCAACAAGATAGCCATGGATTTCATCTTGATTCCCCACTTTGGGCAGAATGATCATGAGGGCGAATGCCACCCCTTCCTTCCAGACCGGTATCATCGTACCTAATAGCATTGCAAAAGGTCCTCCAGGGAACTTGAAAGAGCTCATCACGGCACATGAAAGTGAGGGTGCGCGCATCATCTTCTCCAAAGTGAACGGTGGCATAGAACTGATGGATGAGTTGAACATCAAAGTCATAGTTGACGGACATGAGCTTGACAAGATAAAACTCCTCACAAAGAGCCAAAGCCTCACCATAATACTCCAGGTTGTTCCTCCAATGATCAAGATCGATGGTCCACTGCTTGGCATATCTGTTCTTGTTGTGCTCAAAGAGTTCATGATCAATTCGCACTTGCATCTCATTCCGAAACTGAACGGTGGTCCAACGAGGAGCTACGGGCACCACATAAGGATTCTTGGAGCAGAAGGCTTCCCAATCCTTGGCTTTCCAACGGTGCAGAGGCATTATCACACGTTGGTTTGCAGTGGCAGACTTTTCACGGCGAGTAGGCTTGGTGGGAATCACAACTTCCTCTTCATCAGCAGACACAGCTGGATGCGCAGTCCTTCGAGCCCTCTTCTTGGTCTTGCAAGGAGCAGAGCGAGAACTAGATCCACCTGAACACACACACGAAGAGAACACACGGAAACCAGCAAGAATGAGAGGAAAGCACACGAAAAATGCAACAACAGAGAAACTAGAACAGTGCTGTGTGGTTCATATATTCCGGTTGTACCGGATCTCCCACCGGTAGAACTGCCCCACCGGTTGTACCGCCAGTATATGCGGTAGAACCGCTGACAGTGGCACTACTAGGGGAGTTAGATCTAACCAAGACATGGGAATCACACAAGCAATATTTTGATTTCTAGGTACTGCATAGACAGAAGAAAAACAACAATCTCTCCCAACCAAAGAACAAGCACTAAACTAGGAGGGTTAAGTAATGCCCTAGACAAAGAAGAAACCCTAGAACGAGGAACGAAGAACAAGGGCATTACCACCATCCATGGGAGAAGATCGGAAGGCCTCCACAGAGAGAATCCACGGAGATCCCACGGATCTGAAGCGCAGGATGCACTCCGGGGCGGGGCAGAGGTGACCGGCGGCTAGGGCAAGGAGAGGACGAACGGGGACGAAGGGAAAAAAGAAGAAAACCCTTCACCACGTCGGATATAAATAGGCCCATAGCCACGTGGCGGTAGAACCGCGCCAAGGACCGGTTGTACCGCAAGTCAGGTACTGACAGGTTGTAGTGGGCGGTACTTCCGTTTCCTGAAGGGCACCGGTAGTACCGCCCGGAGACAACCGGTAGTACCGGATGAAGGAAGCCTTGTGAAAATGGGCGGTAAAACCGCCCAAGCACCGAATGCAACCCTACAGGGGCAGCACAACCAGGTATCAGCGGTAGAACCGCCCGTGACCCCGGTTGTACCGCCCGACCACCAATGCCCCAAACCAAAGAGAAGGGAACAAAACAAACAGGACAACAACTAAGAGAAACCAACACTAAGAACAGAGAAAAGAATGAAAGGAAAACAAAAACAACCGCACAAAAGCAGAGCAAGCTCAGGCCTCTCTCTCAAGAGAGGGCGGTGGCCGAAGTGTCAGGACCCCGACTCGATGTCACATCGATCTAGCCGGTAACACCTCATATCACTTTGCGGCCTCACGCACGGTATCCCCACGGGTGTCGCCTTACCTTTGCCCGGGACCGTTTGCGCCTTTTGGCTCACGTATATGATAGTGTCGCTAGCATCCATATGATAAGGAGCCCGGGCTGACATGACTAGTCGTAAACCCAAAGTGGCACAGACTTACAGGGACAGGCATCCATGACCCAGCTTCGAACGTGTCGGTCATCAGCAAGTGGGTCCGGGCTGTAGCACTGGGCTAGCAGGACTCCGCTAAACCAGGCTGTAGCGGGCTAACAGGACTCCGGTACTCAATGCGTGACATTTCCCCGAAGGGACAGACACAGGAACGAAGAAGGACACATGCCGGCCAGCCTAAGTGTTCCAGAGCAGTAGCAAGCTACCATGGCTCAGCGGTAACACTAGGAGACATTTCCCGGTAAGAGAGGCTACTAAAGATAAACAACTAGATAGTCAGATCCCACACATACCAAGCATTTCAATCATACACACAATATGCTCGATATGTGCAAATACAACGAAGCATCACAACATGACTCTACGACACAAGTACTTTATTTAAGGCTCAGGGAGCCATACATAACATACACAAAGGTACGGGTCTCACGACCCAGCATTCAAGTCATACAGTCATACAAACCAGCAGCGGAAGTAACTTGTCTGAGTACAGACAACTAGTAAAATAAAAGAGGCTTGGAAAGCCTAGCTATACTACATGGTCCTTCACAAGCTCAGGGTCACCACCTGGGCCTTTAGCCTACTCGTTGATGTCAACGTCTACGTAGAACCCATCAGAAGGGGTTGCAGCGTCTTCTGTAAAAATGTAAATTATAGCAACATGAGTACAAAGGTACTCAGCAAGACTTACATCAGATCCTACATACATGCATATTATCAAGAAGGGTTGGTGGAGTTATTGCAGCAAGCCAGCTTTGACTCTTGGCTAGACTATCCTACGATACTCCAACTTGAAATGGTTTTGCGCACACGAGTCCACTACTCACCACTTCAATACACTACCGAGGATCCGCCTCCGTCTTCCTACGGAAGAGCCATCCTCGGCACTCACACTTATCTTGAGGCTTTTAGTAGTTTCCATTTACTTGTCTATGAACTGTATAGGCAACCAAGTAGTCCTTTACCGCGGACGCGGCTATTCGAATAGATTATGATAACCCTGCAGGGGTGTACTTCTTCATACACGCTCTCACCACTTACCGTCGTTTACACGACATGTACTCGGCAACCTTCAAGCGGAAGCCCAACGTGGGTGTCGGCCACGACCTACCTAATCACCTAAGCCTCCAGTCCAGGTTTATCGCCTATCCAGGTTCCATCCGCAGGGAGTCCGGCCGAGGTTTCCCATACGGCCCCGAACGATGTGAACAGGGTTCCCGAGATACCTAACGGGTATTCGGTACACCGTGCCACGTACCTACCGCATCACAGCCCACCCCTACGGTCAGCGCTGTCCACGGCCTCCAGTAGGCTACAAACACCAGAAACTACTTGCAACTCCTGGACGGAGAACTAGGGTGAATAAGAAGCCGAGAGGGTCCATTGGTTTCGGGCCCAATGCATGGTAGTAGCTGATTCTTAAATCACACATACAGATCTCAGTGCTTAAGGTCGGCTTCAATGAAACAACCCACCATGTACTCCTACATGGCCTCTCATCGATACCTTTACCAAATCGTGTTCACCACACCACTCTCATTACCGACATAATCATTTCACTCTAGCCCATCACCCAGATGAACCAGACCTGACACGACTCTAAGCATAGCAGGCATAGCAAGGTAGGAACAACACATACATATGGCTCAATCAACTCCTACACATGCTAGTGGGTTTCATCTAGTTACTGTGGCAATGACAGGTCATGCAGAGGAAATGGGTTCAACTACCGTAGCACACAGCAGTTTGAAACGCGTTGTCTTAATGCAGTAAAAGAGAGCAGGAGCGAGAACATGGGATTGTATCGATATGATCAAATGGTTGGTTGCTTGCCTGATGGTTCGATGCACTGATACGGTTCTTCGTTAGGGTAATCACGGTACTCCTCGGAGGCAGAACCTGTCGCAAAGGACACCGATACACAACCATCACCAAACAATGTGCAACAATATGATGCATGCATGAAACATGGCAATATGAGTGTGTTGGGCTAATGCAACTAAAACCAGAAGGGTTTGAACCAATTTGAATCAAAGATTCAAATTTCAAACTCAAACATGGCCTTTTAAAGTGCTTTTCCTTGTTCTGCATTAAACATCAAGTTAACTTGTTTAGTCATGCATGAAAATAGTACAGATGGATAGATTGGATTTTTCTGATCATTTTTCATATATAATTTGTCTGATTTGGAGTTACAGAATAAAAGTTATGAATTTTTGAAGTTTAAATTATATTCTGGAATTTCCTGATTTAATTTAAATCCAGAAATATATATATTGCGCCAGCATGACGTCAGCACGACGTCAGCGGTCAACTGCGGCTGGCTGGGGTCAAACCTGACGTGTGGGGTCCACACGTCAGTGACAGGGGGGTTTAACAGAGGTTAGTTTAATCCTAATTAAGGGTTAGTGGCGCTGGGGCCCACTGGTCAGTGTCAGGGGGGTTAATTAACAGTGATTAGCACTAAGCTAACCACCTGGCCGACGGGGCCCACGCGTCAGTGACTCTGGGGGGGTCAAACCCCAGGTCGAACAGGTCAAACCCGCCGGCGGTTAGTCGCCGGCGAGGTCCGCGGCGTACAAGTGCCTCGGGTTTCCTCTGTGGTGCTCCAAACGGCGTGCGGCTAGGTGCGTTGGAAAGCTAGCTCGATGGCGCGTCGGGCGGTGGCCGTGGCTGGGCCTGGGGTGGCCGGAGTCGACGGCGGCGAGCTCGGCTGCGGCCGCCGGGGTTCGGTCGTGCACGGAAACGGGGTTGGAGCTCGAAGGCGAGCGAGGCAAGGCGCTAGGGATGCTCTACGGGGCCTTACGAACTTGTTGGACTCGCCGGGGTGACCAAATGGTCACCGGAGCTGCGTCGACGGCGAGCTCGGCGACGGCGGAGGTTCGGCCGTGGTGGGAAACGGAGTTACGGCGCGGGAACGAGGGGGAGAAGAGAGGGAAACGGTGGCGGAGCTCACCGCGGTTGCAGCGGGCGTCGAAGCGGGCTCGGGGACGCACTGGAGACGGCGAATCGACGGCGATGGTGGTCGGAGCCCGAGGAGGAAGACGATGGCGACGGCGGCTCCACGGGGCGTCCGGCGTCTTGTGGCTTGACGGAGAGCTTCAGGGCGAGGGGGCGGAGCTCCTGCGCGAGTCGGGAAGGCGAGGGGAGGCCGGTGGCGGCGGCTATGGCGAACGGCGGCGATGGGTGCGTTCGGACACGGGAGAGAGAGAGCGAGGGAGAGGAGAGGAAGAACCGGGGGAGAGTGAGAGAGTACGGGGGGCGTGGCGTCATTCCAGGGCATCCAGACGAGGAGGGGAGAGGCAGGCAGGCAGGCGAGCTGGTGGCGTGGCGCGGTGGCGCGCGCGCGCGCCGGGCACACTCCCCTCCCTCTGTCGAGGACGAAGACGACAGAGGAGGAGGCGGGCTGGGCCGCCTGCTGGCTGGGCCGGCCAGCTACTGCTGGGCTGCACAGGGAGGAGCCCCAGGTAAGCTTCTCCCTCTTTATTTATTTTTGTTTTCTAATTTCTGTCATTTGTTTTGATTTAAATAAAATATTAAATCATTTTATTACCTTATGCCAATTTTTGCAGGAGCTAGATATATTATTCCAGAGCTCCCCAACAGGTGGCATAATTTTTGGACATATATTAATATATATAACTAATATATTTCCAATGCAAATAGTTATGCATTAATTCCAAATGCCCAAAATAAATACCTATGAGCTCTTAAAAATATTGGTTTGATTTTTATCTCTGTCCAATATTTTCAGAGAGCAACATGAGCATTTTCTTGGACCCTTTTGGAGAAATTTTTATTTGGGTCATTTTCAAAATGATTCTGAGGGTTTCACAAATCCCCATTTCAAGTTTCTGATGAAAGAGTAAACATGATGCAACACTCTAATGCATGACTAGCTAGGGTGTGACAACTCACCCCCACTCAAAAGAATCTCGTCCCGAGATTTGGGTTCCTCCGGGAAGAAGGCGGGATACTCGAGTCGAAGACGATCCTCCCTTTCCCAAGTTGCTTCATCCTCAGAATGGTGCGACCATTGTACTTTGAGAAACTTGATATTATGACGTCGGGTGGTACGTTCGGCCTGATCGAGGATACGAATGGGGTACTCTCGATATGTAAGATTATCTTGGAGATCAAGCGTTTCGTGGTCCACTCCACGGATAGGATCCGAGAAGCAACGCCTGAGTTGAGAAACGTGGAAGACATCGTGGACTCTGGAGAGGTGCGGAGGTAGTTCCAACTGGTAGGCAACTTCTCCTCGTTTGGCGAGAATGCGAAAAGGTCCAATGTAACGAGGAGCCAATTTGCCTTTGATACCGAAACGATGGGTTCCCTTCAGAGGGGTGACCCGAAGATAAGCCTTCTCGTCAACCTCGAAAGTCATAGCCTTATGTTTTCGGTCATATTGACTCTTTTGACGAGATTGGGCTGTTTTCAACTTTTCACGAACGATACGAACTTGTTCTTCTGCTTCCTGAATCATATCCGGGCCAAAGAATTGTCTTTCCCCGGTCTCTGACCAGTTAAGGGGTGTTCGACACCGTCGTCCATAGAGAACTTCAAAAGGGGCTTTACCCAAGCTAGATTGATAGCTGTTGTTGTAAGCGAATTCGGCAAATGGAAGGCACTTCTCCCAGTCCATTCCGAATGAGATAACAGAGGCTCGAAGCATGTCTTCTAGAATCTGGTTGACGCGTTCCACTTGACCACTCGACTGAGGGTGGAAGGCGGTGCTAAAGGAGAGACGGGTCCCCATAGCATTTTGGAAGCTTTCCCAAAATCGAGAGGTGAAAAGACTTCCTCGATCCGAGTTAATTTCCAAAGGAACACCATGGAGGGACACTATTCGGGAGATGTATAAGTCTGCCAGCTGACTAGCGGTTATACTCTCACGAACAGGTAAGAAATGGGCTACTTTGGAAAGACGATCGACAACGACGAAAATAGCATTATTCCCTCTCTTGGTCCTGGGAAAACCGGTAATGAAATCCATACCAATTTTATCCCATTTCCATTCAGGAATAGCTAAGGGTTGAAGGGTGCCAGCAGGCCGTTGATGCTCTGCTTTTACACGACGACAGACGTCGCAATTAGCAATATACTGAGCAATTTCTCTCTTCATCCTAGTCCACCAGAACCTCTGGCGTAGGTCCTGATACATCTTAGTACTACCGGGATGAATGGAGAGAGGAGATTCATGAGCTTCCTTAAGGATCAATCGCCTCAGGTTTCGCACTTTGGGAACCACTAGTCGATTCCCGAAGTATACGACCCCTTGATCATTAATGGAGAAGCAATTCGCAATTCCTTTCTGGATGTTTCTCTTGATGCGGGAAATTCCCGGATCTACCTTCTGTGCTTTGATAATCTGATCCGTAAGGGTAGGTTTTGCCACCAAGGTGGAAAGAAAACCTTGAGGAACAATGTGAAGGTTAAGCTTCCGAAATTCCTCATGGAGAAGCGGTTGACTTTGTTGTAACATCAGGTTGTTACAATAAGATTTACGACTTAGCGCATCAGCCATGACGTTGGCTTTCCCTGGGGTGTAGGTTATTCCTAAGTCGAAGTCTGTGATCAACTCAACCCAACGTCTTTGCCTGAGATTCAAATCCGGTTGGGTGAAAATGTACTTCAGACTTTGGTGATCAGTGAATATCTCGCAACGGTTACCGAGGAGGTAATGTCGCCAGGTCTTGAGTGCATAGACTACGGCTGCAAGCTCTAGATCATGAGTAGGATAATTCTCCTCATGTGGGTGCAATTGCCGTGAAGCGTAGGCAATTACGTGTCGATCTTGCATGAGAATGCAACCTAGTCCTTGTCGCGAGGCGTCGCAGTAGATAACAAAGTCCTTGGAGAAGTCTGGCGGTACCAGTACGGGAGCAGAGGTCAGGCGTCTTTTCAGTTCCTGAAAGCTGTGCTCACATTGTGGAGTCCATTCGAACTTCTTATCTTTCTTGAGGAGTTCGGTTAGAGGTTTAGCAACCTTGGAGAAGTTCTCGACAAAGCGACGACAATAGCTCGCTAAGCCCAGAAAACTCCGAACTTGCTTGACCGATTCAGGTGGAGTCCAATTAAGGACGGCTTGAACTCGCTCAGGGTTAACAGCAATACCTTTACCAGATATTACATGACCCAGATAGGTCACTTCTGACAACCAAAATTCACATTTAGAAAATTTGGCATAAAGGCGATGCTCTCGAAGTTTCTTCAACACTAGCCTTAGATGTTCGGCATGTTCCTCCTCGTTCTTGGAGTAGATGAGTATATCATCGAGGTAAACCACGACGAATTTATCCAAATACTCCATGAAGATTGAGTTCATTAACCGAGAAAAGGTGGCTGGAGCGTTGGTTAAACCGAAGGACATGACGGTGTACTCGTATTGGCCATAACGAGTAACAAAGGCCGTTTTAGGAATGTCCCCGTTTCTGATTTTGATTTGATGGTAGCCCAACCTCAAATCCATCTTGGAGAAGACTGAGGATCCAGCGAGCTGATCATACAGGTCGTTGATCCTGGGGAAGCGGATATTTGTTCTTGATTGTGACCAAATTGACAGGTCGATAATCTACAACCATCCGGTCCGTACCATCCTTCTTCTTGACGAATAGGACGGGGCAAGCCCACGGAGATGAGCTAGGTCGGATGAAACCCTTTTTCAAGGACTCATCGAGTTGTTTCTTAAGCTCGGCTAGTTCTAGTGGTGCCATCTTATAGGGTCTTCTAGCAATCGGAACGGTTCCTGGAATGAGGTCTATTACGAACTCAACATCTCTGTCAGGTGGAACACCTGGCAATTCCTCTGGGAAGACATCCGGGAAGTCACGGACTACCGAAACGTCCTCAAGGTCTGGCAAAG
>NC_057813.1:220052905-220072058 GCF_018294505.1 Triticum aestivum | reverse complement strand
GATCTTTCTAGAAGGAGGAGGATTAGCGCCGTCGAAGGGGTCCAAAGTCCAAACCCCAAGCATAGCATTCGGCACGCACGGCCGCAACATTTCCTCAGCCAGCCCAACAAACCCGCCCCGGCGCCACCGTCCCCGACCAGCGAAACCGCCTCCCGCTCCTCCCCACCTCCCTCCTCCTCCACCCTCTCTCGGCCTCGTCGCGGCCGCGGACGCCTCCTCCGGCTGCTCGGGTTCTTCCTCCAAGGCCCTCTCCCTCGCCGTCTCCTGGTAAGCCTCGCCTCCCCACCGAACCCCGCGTCGCTGGGTGCGCGCGTGCTTGGCTTGCTTGCTTGCTTGATCCCGTGGTGTTGGTGGACCTGTGGGTTTCTCTCTCGGTCCCCGAATCTGATCCGCGGCGCCGCTCTTGTGTGTTTCTCCGCCGCAATGCTCGGATTCTTCGTGTGTTGACGGGGGGAGGTTTTCCTTGTCCTCCGCCTCGCTGGCGTTCTCGGTTGCTTTTCCGCCGTAATTAAGTTGCGAAGCTCTTGATGGTTGATGCTCGCTACCGGAATGTTGGATTTCTTCTCGACTTGCTGGTGAAGTTTTTTTTCTTCTCGTTTTCCGATTCTTCAGGATTTTTGCTTCAGGAAAGTTCATGGCGCTGCTAACTCTTGATGCTCGCTAGCGGAATGTTCGATTTCTTCTCGACTTGTTGGTGGAGTTTTTTCTCGTTCTCCGATTTTTCAGAGTTTTTGCTTTAGCAAATTTCATGGCGCTGCTAACTCTTGATGCTAGCTGCGATTCTTCAGGGTTTTGGCTTCAGCAAATTTCGTCTGTTTGTTTCTCGTCCTTGGTTCAATCTCTAGTCCGTACGGTTCTGTTTGGGGATTCAGAATTCACTTGACTCATTCTTGTTGTTTCTTACTCAGTTTCCAGGCGACAGGCGTGATGGTAGAGGAGAAGAGGGAGAGGGCGGAGGAGGCGTCCGAGAGCCCGCAGAAATCCCCGCGCCTGGACCCGCTGGCTGGTCCAGGATGCAGCGACGCGCCTGCGTCTCCGACGGAGTCGAGCGACGAGTGGCCATCGTCCGGGGAAGTGGAGGCGGGGATCAGCAGCGACAGCACCGGCGACAGTATGGACGACAGCGGGCGGTGCGACCACATACGCTTCGACCTGGATATGGTGGTACATGATCTCAAGGTCGCAAACCAGGTCCTCAAGGAGCCTCGGAAGTGCCAGCATCGTAATTGCAAGACGACCTGGGAGGGAGCCAGTGAGGACGACCAAGGGATGATGAAGTGCATAGACTGCTCATATTTCTTCTGCTCTGGGTGGCCGGTGGACAGGGATGATCCGCAGGGACACGCCCGCTGGCACGCCGGCGAGCACCAGCATTGGGTTGCTCAGTGGTGCGATGAACCGAATTTGGGATACTGCTTCATGTGTGCACGCCCTATGAGGCTCAGTGACTGGAGCGAAGATGACTATGCAGTGGCGGCCAGAAATGAAAAGGATCAGCAGATGCCGGGGGATAGCGTTGCAAAGGATGGCTGGGGATCGGTGTCCGGCATTGCAAAGGATGAGCGGCAAAGGGTGCCCAGAATTGCAATGGACGATGTTGCGTCTGGGTATGCTATTGGTGATGGCCACGTTATCAAAGGGATGCCGAACCATGGACAAACATGCTTCATGAATGCAACGCTGCAGTGCCTCCTTGCGCTTGGTAAGCTGAGGACAAAGATTCGAAGTCCGGATGCTCATTTGGGGAGCATTGGTCTGCACCTGCAGCAGTTGTTCAAAGAGACACGCATTTCGAATGATGCCAGAGGCATGCTGGACCCATGCATGATACTGGCAGCTGTGCGTGAGCGTTATCCGAATCGGTTCGAGGCCTGGAAGATGGAAGACAGCCATGAGTTCCTTCTGTCTTTATTCAATGCTGTGAACGCGGAGGTGGAGGTGGAAAACGGTAGGCATGTCTTGGAAGGGGGTGAAGTGTTTCCTACATTTCACGTTTCTCTTTTCGGGGGTCAGCTGTTTGAGACCACATCCTGCCAAAGGTGCCCGCCTAAAGATCCTAAAACCGTTGATTTCGGTGAACTCTATTTGTCACTTCCAGAGAAGGATCCTCCAGCCAGAAGCGTTGCATCACCACCAAGGAACAAAAGCCACGGATCTCAAACTGACAAGAGTGATGGAGATAATAAGATTCAAACAACTGCTGAAGGCAGTACTTCTCCTATTTCCGGTTCAGGATTGGGAGATGGGGCAATGGAGAAAACCCCCAAGCCTTTGCAAGTTGGTAAGTCTATGCGCTCCTGTAGTCAACTTAAAAGGCAATGTTGAGCGTCTGAGATCATACAACTTTTGAGGAAAGAATGCAGGAACATGCGGAATTGTGTGATCTACTAGTATTATTTGCTATGTCTCTGAAAACAAGCAAATGGTACTTGTTGGAATGGAGCTTCATTACTAGCTAACCAGAGAAAACTGTCATGGACTTTACACATGGATAAAAGAAATAGCAGGAAAATCTTTTTGGGTGACTACATAATATCTGACAGGATGTTTCAGCAGTTTTAACATGGCAAAGGTGTTCACCGTAGTGTAGTAGTTCAAACTGCCATGGGAAGACCAGGGTCTTGAGTCCTTACCATCATACAGTAGGTGTTACTCCAAATGGTTGGTCAACTTAAGTGTGTTTGGATACTGTCGGAAAAAAATAAACAGCTTAAAGTGTGCACAATTGTTATGATGGTAATTGTTATGGACGTTTTACACATGGATAGAAGAAATAGCAGGATAACCTTTGGGGTGGCTACATAAAATCCGACAGGATGTTTCAGCAGTCTTAACATGGCAAAGGTGTTCACCGTAGTGTAGTAATTCAAACTGCCATGGGAAGCCCAGGGTCTTTAGTCCTTACCATCATCCAATTGGTGTTACTCCAAATGGTTGGTTAACTTAAGCATGTTTGGATACTGTCGAAAAAGATAAACAGCTTAAAGTGTGGACAATAAAGATTCTATGCAAAGGATGAGTGAGGGCTTCTGGTTGCATGGTCTTGCTAATATTAAGCCCTGTATGTTGAATCTGCAGATTCTAGCGAAGTGAAGGATGTTGTACACGGTCATATGCAGACTCAGAAGAATGATGTCCCACAAGAGATCAATGAGGTGCCAATAGAAATTTTGGATTTCATTCCTGACTTATTTGATGACACTGAAGGAATGGAGGAAGCAACAATAGATTCTCGCAATCCAGAAGATAAGGAGACGACTTACTCAGTAAAAGTTACTACCAAAGAAAAGGAGGAAGCTCAGAGCAGTGATATTGTTCATGATGAGGCCGGACATATGAACTCTCTTGTGTCGATTGAGGACTGCCTGGAACTGTTTGCGCGTCGAGTGTTGGAACGTTGTGAGAACTGTTCCAAGGTTGCTGAACAGATCATGGCAAGCACCAATATAAATACGACAGTTGATAGAGATCAGACTGAGCTGTCAGACAGGAAAACATGCCCAAGTGAGCGATCTAGTGACTGTAATAGCTTGTCCGTAGAATCTCCAAGTAGGCAACCATATCGTTCAGATGTACATCATCAAGTTATACTCTCTGAAAACATAACTACTGAAGAAATCACTTCAGGGGCGAGCTGTGGTGAAAAGGACTCCGCCTCTTGCAGCACAGCCAGTGAAAAAGCTGAAATTGATCAAGGTGTACAAGAAGCTGGGCTTCCAGCTGATAAACAGACTGACCTGCTCAGTGCCCAGGATAGTCCGGATACCAGCACTCAAAATCAGGGTTGTGCGAAGCAGGCAATGCTGGATGATCATATTGCCCAACAAATGGAGGAAAACCAAAGTGAGCAGAAAGATGGCAACAGTTGTGCAATTCAAACACAGTTGATTAACAAGCTACCAGCTGTATTAATCATTCCATTCAAGAGATACAGCAATGATCTTTCTAAACTGAGAGGGCATGTGAGCTTTAAGGAGATTCTTCATCTTGGACCATTCATGGACCCCAGGTACCGACTTCTCACACTTCTACACAGCCATATGTAATACCTTTCTTCTATGTCAATTCTGATAAGTTTCTAATCTTTAAGTAAGCAAATAACTACTTTGTTTCATAGTTTCTTCCTACTTGCCATAGAATGCCTTCTCTTTGAAAGAAAAAAATAAGAGATTTAAAAGACGCTGGCATTGTAGATCAAAGGATCATTCAGACAGTACATCTTTCATGATGTTCTCGTTGTGTATGGAATATTGTGTACTATGTGCACATTAGTTTTTTTTTTAAATCTTGATCAGTAGATATCTGAAATAAGCAGGCTCTTAAGATTGTGCAAATGAATGATTGGCACACATAGTGGTAATTTCCTGGCATGATCATCTTGATTTTCCTTAGCAGAGTTAGGTTAGGATATCTTCACTCTTGTTTCTCAGTGGAAGAGTAACATGATTTAGATTAAAGAAATGTGAGCAAACAAAACCAGTCTTATAGTTACCAGGGAAAGATTTGTTATCAAATCAGCAAGACAATCTAAGGGCATGTTTGGTTTATGCCCAAGGTTGCCCTACTAAAAGGTTGACCAGCCAAAATTTTGGTTGAGGTTTTGCTTGCCCATGAGTTGGCCAACATTGACTAGAAAAATAAACTAGAGTTGGCAAAAAAGCGTGGGCATTCCAAAAAGATTGGCAACCGTCCAAACAAGTCCGTTTTTTTTTTTCATGGCCAGAAAATTAATCGGGTAGACTTTGGTCACAATCCGGACATACCCTGAAGCTGCATCAGTCTAAACTGCATTTCCAATGCATACAGTGTTAATTTGTGCCTTTGAAAACAACTTGCCCATTTAACCATGTAGTCTTGCAATCACATTTATTTCAGTTCTTGTGGACTCCAACTCTTTTAAATTCCAAACGGGTAACAGCTGTCCTATTTATTTATTTGTTACTCCCTCTCCTATTTATTTATTTGTTACTCTAAGTAGTGATCTAAAAGATCTTACATTAGTTTACAGAGGGAGTATTTGCGAAAAGCTATCCTATTTTCGTTGCATAGTAAAAAGGAAATATGGTAACAATTTGAGTGAAACTAGTTTGGACCATGTACCATGCATTTAATTGCGATTTGAGTGTCAACTGAATTTTAGTGTTCACTCAGACTCATTTGGACCAGAACCATGTACATTGATTGAAACTAGTTTTTTGTATAATTATATCATTATATTTGAATATGTATCAGCTATACTGGCTGTCTGCCACAAACTCTGTTCAACATAGCAGTGTATCACTGGCAAAGTTATGGTCATGTTCTAAACTTATCATATCATGAAACGTTATTATGGTGACATTTTCTGGTCTTTTTGGTGGTTATGCCTAACCTTGACCAACTTTTATTTTTGTCGAACTTATTATAATTCTGGATTAGTATTTTCAACGTTAGATGGGTATACCTCTTTCAACGGCCTTAATTTCTTGGTATTTGAATGAGTCACTTAAGTGTTGTCTTTTTTATCTGATAGAGTATGCATTTTGTTGTTTTCAAGAAAGACAGGCCATTGTTGGTACTCGAGCTAATCATCAGTTTCTTGCTAACTAAAATCCTTACATATGAGTTAACTATTTTGATTTTGCTCTTGCCTTCAGGTCTGAGGACAAAGATAACTGCAGCTACCGTCTAGTTGGTGTCATTGAGCACGAAGGGCATCAAATAAATGGAGGGCACTACATTGCTTATGTGCGGGGGGCAGGTCACAACCATCAGAGCAGTGGTTCTTCCTCGTGGGTTCGTGCAAGCGATCTCGACATCAAGGAAGTCTCCCTAGAAAAAGTTCTCGGCCGCGAGGCGTACATGCTTTTCTACGAGAGGATGGAGGACTGATGCATGTCCGGCATTGTACCCAACTAAGCAATCAGAAGGGCACTGACAAAAGAAGCAGAAGGTGTTTTGATGGCCTGGTGTACCGTCCTACTTACATAGTCTATATAGTCTGTCGTCCAGTCCAATTTTGTTGATTTTGGCGGGCTGGGTCATTGCAGTTGCAGGATTTTGCATTGGTTGCAACTTGTAGCGTGGTCAGCTGGAGAGAACCATTTTTCTCTGTCCATGAAAGTATAGTAATTCTTGTCGGAACGACATGGGATAGGTTCGACAGTGAATATTTTTTGTTAGAAACGAGATTGAATACACGTAGGAAGACACTGGATATTTTTTGCATTCTGCAATTAAATTCACCTCTGAAAATAAGTATGTAGGGTTCTGAACTTGTTTTTTCTGTACCGGGAGCATGCTCTGAGAACTTGCTGCCTTTTACTGAACTGGTAGGCTGAAGCTGATTTCGTTTAAAAATAAATAAAAAACCCGCTGAGGTACTCAACAGTTGGTTCCTGTCGGTGTTTAGGTGTTGAAATGCGCAGTGTTGAGCAGCTTTGTTTGTGCTGGTGGCTCCGGTAGAGAGTGTGGGCTGCTTTGGTTGCTTCTGGGCCGCAGATGCTACTGCCAGTCTGCCACCGATGGTAGAGAGGGAGATTGGAATGCAAGCGAAGGTTGCATGTGTTGGCTGGGATAGATGGCGACTTGGAACTTTCCTCACCCCGCAGCGCCAGCGACAGTGTCGCTATATATGGTGGAGCTTCCAATGGGTAGAAAAGGAAAATGTGCTTTTTAACCCTTTTGACCGTCCTTTGTTTCTCCACCCGATCGAAACAAACTGGCGAGTCGTGACTATAGTGAGAAACATCGCAAGTCGGTCGGCGCACCGGCGTACCGCACAGATGGCGACGTCAGAATAGCTAGCGATTGAAGCCAGATTACTGAGAAACTGGACCAGATCGCTCAAATCGAACCTATTCTCGTCAAAATCCCCAGCAGCATCCATGGATCTCGCCTTCTCGGCACGGCACGGCACGGCGCGCAAGCGTGCTCCGACAGATGCCAGCCCCCTTGCCAGATCCCTCGCCTCGCCTCGCCTCGCGCCCCGCTGCTGCACTGCACTGCACTGCACTGCAGTCATCATACGTCGAGTCCACTCCCCCCTCCCTCCCCCCGCCTTTATTTACTCCCTTCCAAACTAAACCGGGGACGCGGTGCCGGTGCGCAACAGGGCGCGAGCCGAAACCCCCCGCGATTCCGCCCCGAAATCGTCAAGATCCACAGACCCCGCTCCCTTCGCCGATACTACGATACACGCTCTCACGCGCGCCACGCCCTTCCTTCATTAACCCGACGCCCTGCCGCTGCTGGCTAGACCGAAGAATTATAGGCGCTTCCCTTCTCTTTCCTTTCCTCCCCTTGTCCTCTTCTTCCACCTCGGGCGACTGCCTTTGTCCAGACACCCCGCCCGCCGAGATGGAGGGGAGGGTGCTGCGGCGCAGCGTCACGCTGGCGGACCAGCTGGCCGCCGTGGGCCCGCCCGCCGCCGCGCCGCCGGGGCAGCCGGGCTCCTGCAACCTCCGCGACCTGCTCAAGCTGCGCGACGAGGACGACGGCCGCCGCGCCGCCGCGGTCACCCTCGCCTCCGCCATGCAGGCCGACCGCCGGGCCTCCCCCTCGCCGCCCTCCTCCAGCGCCGCCGTCGCGGCCGCCGCGGCGCGAACGCTGCTCGACATCATCCGCGACGACCAGCCGGCCCCTCCCGCCTCGCACGCCGCGGTCGCTGCCGGCGACCCGTTCGTCCGCCGCGCGGTGTCCCTGCCGGCCCCGCAGACCACCCCCGCCCCGGGCCCCGCGTTGACTAGACCCGTGGCCGCGCCGGTGACGCCTCCGGAGGCGTCGCCGCCTCAGCCGCCGACGGATCGGGAGGAGGAGGAGGAGGAGCAGGGGGAGAGGGTGTCCCTCATGGCGCTGCTGGAGCAGACGGAGAGGCAGTGGAGCGCCGGCGCGACGGTGCAGCAGCAGGAGCAGGACCCGGCGTCGGAGCCGTCGTCGCAGGAGGCGCTGGTGCCGGAGGACGACGCGGAGCTGCCGGAGCCGGGGCGAGGCGCCGGCTGCTGCTGCGTGTGCATGGCGCGGGCCAAGGGCGCGGCCTTCATCCCGTGCGGCCATACCTTCTGCCGCGCCTGCGCCCGCGAGCTCCTCGCCGGCCGCGGCCGCTGCCCGCTCTGCAACGCCGCCATCCTCGACGTCCTCGACATCTTCTGAGACCACGCCGCCGGCCTCCCCATCTGACACCCTCTCAGCCCGCCGCCGGCCACCTCGCCGGGAAAAGGAGCTACTGCAGCTGAGTTAGGATCCAGACATAGATAGATCCCTCTGGCCTCTGCCCATTTTCTGTAAAACCCGAGAAAAAGGAGATAGCAACATGTTCAGCTCGAAACCATCATCTTCGAATGTTGTTACAGCTTGCCAGGGACCAATTTCACTTCTTCTGAATTGCACATTTCTACTTTTGGTTCCTCATTTCAGTTTGCAATTACAATTTGTTGCTCTGTGTTGGTAACCAATCAATCAGGGTGGGTGCCTGGGTGGTGGCAGGTTAAACAAGATTACTTGGGTTTGACTCGAGATTAATCTATCACTACTAGCGGAATTACTTTCTGCCAGTATACTACTCCTTGTTGTCCAGCTACTCAGTGTTTGGAGATCTCGAGATGCCCTCCATCGGGAGTTCCAATTGATTAATTAATCCGCTCCGCTCCACTCCACTCCACGATGCAGCTCTCAGGCATGAACACATTTAATTCACTCTTCACTTGCGTGGAGCGCATTTCATATTCATATATTGTTTGTTCAGTGATGCGCGATGTCAGCGCTAGTACTATTCTTGAGCAGAATAGCTAGTTTTATCAATTCTGTCCGCAAGAACGGACCAAAACTCTTGCCGATCGAAGGTGCAGCGGAAGACGTATAGGACGAGCGCTCATTAATCGCGGGTGACCCGTCAAAAGCCCGGCGTTGGTTCAATGATGCGGACCCAATGAAGGGACGGAATTGCCTGGGGTAGTGCGCCAGGCTAGAGAACGTTCCCTTTCGTCCTCTGCGATGACGGGGCACAGGGGAAAGCGTCGCGTCGGTCGAGAGCACCTGTCCGTCGACGCATACGCCCGGGCCGGTTCGACGAGCCGCTCACCGGCCCGCCCCCAACCCAACCCGGGTACGAGGTTGGGTGCGGGACGCTGGCTGGCTCGCTCGCTCACATGCCAAAGCTGGTTGATGGAGCCGGACGGATGGCTCGCCGCACCAACCCGGCCAGTTTGTTAAAGCATCTCCAACAGCCGCGCTACAGCACCGCGCGCAAAAAAATTTTTAGCGCGCGCGCTGCGTCTGGTTTGGCGCGGCGCGCTGCGCCCGCTCCAGCAGCCGCGCTAAAATGCAGCGCGCGCGCGCCGCTCCAGCAGCGCGTAAAAATGCAGCGCGCATAAAATATTTTTTTTAATTTTCAAACGCATAGATAAAATAAAAACTAGATAGAATGCATAAATAAAACCCGATACAAAGGTATTTTACATCGGTGCAACTAGATAGATAGTTCGAAAGCATAGATAAACTACGGCGCAACTAGATAGAAACTACTCTAAGTTGCTATCATCATCACCATCGCTATCATCCTCGGCGGTGTCGTCCGAGGTGTCTAGCCAGATGTCCAGCCACCGATTATCGTCCGGCGTGAAGAACGACTGCCCACCTGCTGCAACGATGTCGGACTGCGCATTCGCCAACGCCTTCCGCTGACGCCTTTCCAACCGCTTTTCGCGGCACCTTTGCGTGTCCTCCTCGCGGCGCCTTGCCCAGTAGGCCTGCTCGTAGGCGACGTCCTCCGGGTGGCGCTGGCGCCACTCCGCCATGACCCGCTCGTCCTCCTGGGCAACGAGGAGGCGGCGTTGCCGCTCGGCGTGCTCCGCACGGTCTTCCGCTGTGTTCAGACGAGGCAGAGGGGCGAGGTTGAGAGCTTGCTGGAGCGTGTACACATCTTGAAAGTTCATCTGGCCGCGCGGCCGGCCTAGGCGCCTCGCCGCCGCATCGTACGCGCGGGCGGCCTGGCGCGCCGTCCCGTACGTGCCGAGGCCGAGCCGGAGTTCGCCGGAGCATATCTCCGCGGTGTAGACGCCGTTGGGGCGCAGGCGGACGCTCCTCGGTGGCACGGCGGCATGGCGGCGCGTCGGTGACGGGGCGCTGGAGCGGTGGAGGCGCGTCGGTGTCGGGGCGCTGGAGCGGCGGAGGCTCGTCGGTGTCGGGGCGCTGGAGCGGCGCGTGGCAGAGAGAGGAAGAGGAGGTGCGAGAGAGGCGCGTGGCGCGCGCCGCATTTTATAGGCACGCCGGAAGCGGTGCGCAAAATATGGCGCGCGAGCTGGCTTTTTTCGCGCGCGCGCAAGCGGTTCCCGCGCGCGTGATTTTCCCGCCGCCGCTGGAGCGCGGCAAAACGCCCCCCGCGCGCTAAAGGCTGCGTTTACTCCCCGCGCGCGTCGTTTCGCGCGGCCGTTGGAGATGCTCTTAGCAGCCGTCTTTCCAGCGTCTCATCACATCACTGTTTGGGCGCGAATACGGGTGCTTTGCTGCTGGCGGCTGCATTATCGCTGGCTTTTGCCCGGGCTAGTGCCTTAGTGCAGTGCAGGCGTCACTCACTCACAAGGTCTGATCTGATCCATTCCATTTAGTTTGCTAAGCTAACCTTCCAGCATCGCCCATTCGTCCACGTCGCACCTCTGTCATGCTTATCCCGGCCTGTTCCGGTGGAATGTTTCCACGTTAATACTGGTCAGGCTTCGCGCCAATCAGCAGTGTGTGTCCGTGGCCGGGAATCTAGTCTAGTGTGCTGATGGAAAGCAGCTCTCCCCTCTCCTATTGGGGTTTGAAGGAATTATTGATCATGATTCGTGAGAGGTGTGCTTATCTGCTCTTAGTTTTGTCGTCTCGGACAGCAACGGCGCGCGCCGACGTGACGGGCCCGGAGAGGAACAGAGGGTTGGACAGCGACCGGGAGCGCTCCGTGGAACGCATGGGAAGTCGGCGGCGCCCGGCACTGCAGCAGTGACGCCCGGCCTTCTTCGGGAAACCCGGGCGCGGTGCGGAGAAAATTTGGGTCGGAAACAGCGGTTAACAATGCCCTGTTGCAGTATATTCCTGGCGTGCGGCAGCGAGCCTGGTGCCACCGCCACGCGCGGGAACGGGGAGGGAGGGGAGATCTTTCAGCGCGATGATTTGGGCTTTGCCCAGGAGCAGGGCAGATTGTGGTAGTAGTACTGCATGCAGATTGTGATTGATACCTGTCCTAGTGCCTCCATGCTACTAATGTGTGTGCTCATCACTTTTAGGAAAATCAAGTAAAAGCCCCAATCAAGCCTGATTGCTAGTGGACTAGTGCGAATCGACGGGCGTGGTCCATTCGACTAGGTTGCGAATCTACGCGTCCGAGGTCAACAGGCTCGATCGACCCGAGCCAGGACTTTGTGGGCAGACCTCTTCACTGCTAACAAGAAATAATGCATTGCCATGTGCATGATTTGGGATCGCCGTCCCCGTGTCAATTATTTCCGCGTTTCCGAAATGAAGACCAATATTTATCTGGTATAGATCCCGGAGATGCTCAAGTTCCGTGGAAGATCATGTTGAATCTAGCTTCTCTACGAGGAAAAGGGTTTCAAAGATTTAGTACATATTTACTGCTTAAGCATCTCCAATAGAAAATGTAGATGTAAAAATACCTAACTTTTGCATCTTCAGAACCCAAAAACACCTCTCCAATAGATGATGTAGATGCAAAAGAAAAAAATTACATCTCCGCCTCCCGGAGATGTAAAATACAACACATCGTCGTGCAAATATACATCTCCACCTACAGAAGATGTATATTTGCCAGCCGCGTGCCAAACACCAACCATCGTTTCCTTTCACTTCCCTCACTTCTTCCTCCCACCTCCCGCCGCACCACTGCCGCCGCCCACCCGCCCGCCCACCATGCACGCCGCAGTCGCCCCTTTCCAGATCCGGCCCCACCGTCGCCCCCGATGCCGGTTCCAACGCTCTTCTGTCGTCGGCCGCCGCCCGACGCTGCGAGTCGGTGGTTTTTTCTCCTCTTCTCACCGCCGCCGATTCGGACTCGACCCGCCCGATTCGGTCGCGCCGCCGCTCCTCGACCGGCCTCAATCCGTTGCCGCCCACCCCACCTCCTGCTGCCGCCACACGTTGTGTTTCCGCCGCTCCCCACGCCGTCCGACCTCATCGCTGCCCGATTCGACCCCTCCGCCAAGCCCCATCGCCGCTCCCAACGCCGTGTTTCCGCCGCCCCCGCCCACCACACTCCACTATCGCCCGCCTACCGCACGCCGTCGCCGACCTCGTCGCTGCCCGATTCAACCCCGCCGCCGCCCCGCCGCACGCCAAGGTTCAAAATATCGTACATCGGGTTCGTATTGGTTTAGCTTGAACTATCAGAAGTCGGATAGCAGGTGATATATCGGACGATATGTAGATATATCGGAGGAAATATATCTAGATTTTTTCCCATATTCTTGTTCAAAAATATCATTTTAGCTAACTGAATGGTGTCAACGCCCTAGCATGACAAAATTTAAATTCCTAATTTATGAACTTGTTAATTAATAAACTAACTAAGATAGATTCACAAAATCCTCACTCTAAGATTAAGAACAATAGGTTATATGTGTGTCCTACGAATCATTATGCATGACTTTGATAATACGAGGAAGTTGTAAATACATAATCTTTTTCCACCGCTTTCTGATACATAATTTTGTTGATTGACGTACTGGTCTATATGAGTGGGCATATCGGGTCATATATCGGCCATGTCGGTCGATATTTCGGTCCATATCGGATGATATGTGTAAAAATGATATTTACAAAATGATACGTTATGTTTATATTGATATAGCTCTAGAACTGATATATCGGCCTAGATTTAAAAGCTTGCCGCATGCCATGCCGCCGAAGAAGCTCCCGAAGAGCTAGACGGTGTTCTTCAGCGTGCGGGCGAAGCTGTTCGGACACTTCAGCGTCAAGTTCTCCGACCCGGCCGCCGCTTCTGGCTCGACACCTACCCCACCGCCGACAAGGCCGCGCTTGCCTATGATGTGGCGGTGTGGCGTGCCGGGAGGCCGAAGACGGTCATCAACTTCCCGGAGATCGAGACCAAGGCAGATGCAGAGTTCCTCGTACCGGAGGGCATACGGATGGATGAGATACCGAAGAAGAAGAAGAAGAAGAAGAAGAAGAAGAAGAAGAGGCCGAACACTGTCGTTAGTCCCGACGATAGCGACTAGGCGGCAATGGTGATGTTCGTGCGCGGGCATTTGGAGTATGTTCAGACCGAGTAGGAGTACTTGTGGAAGCGTGCCGAGCAGAAGAAGAAGCACAAGGTGAAGAAGGAGAACGAGGCCGGCCCCTCGATGGTGATCCCCGTTGAGTCCTCGGAGGAGGACTGGTGGGAGTGTCCTGGACTAAGGGGTGCCAACCAAGTCGGTCTGTAGTCCTCGTGCTGGGCCTGTGGGCCTCACTCTCCATCAGGTGGACTCCGGAAGCTACACGCCTGGACGTGATCAAGACTGCATCTGCCGAAGACTTTATGTATACTCCAAGACATCTCCTACCGCCTCCATGCGATCCCCCTGGATACCGACCATGTAACCCTAGATGCCCTACCTGGCGTGTATATAAGCCAATGGGTTTAGCCCGTAGAGGGGACCGAATCACAATTACATTCACCTAGTGTCGATGTCAAAACCGGCGGATCTCGGGTAGGGAGTCCCGATCTGTGCGTCTAAGGCTAATGGTAACAGGAGGCAAGGGACACGATGTTTTACCCAGGTTCGGGCCCTCTTGATGGAGGTAAAACCCTACTTCCTGCTTGATTGATATTGATGATATGGGTGTTACAAGAGTTGATCTACCACAAGATCGTAGAGGCTAAACCCTAGAAGCTAGCCTATGATGATTATGATTCTGTCTCTAAGGACTAAACCCTCCGGTTTATATAGACACCGGAGGGGTCTAGGGTTTACATGGAGTCGGTTACAAAGAAGGAAATATAATATCCGGATCGCCAAGCTTGTCTTCCACGCAAAGGAGAGTCCCATGACGGGACAAAGTCTTGAGTCTTGTATCTTCACGGTCCAACAGTACAGCCAAAGTATATAGTCCGGCTGTCCGGATACCCCCTAATCCAGGACTCCCTCAGTAGCCCTTGAACCAGGCTTCAATGACGATGAGTCCGGCGCGCAGTTTTGTCTTCGGCATTGCAAGGCGGGTTCCATCTCCGAATACTCCAAAGTAATTATCGAACACTTAAACCGTGTCCAGATCTGCAAGATGATCTTCACATACCACCGTAGAGAACATAACACTTCATAAATCTGATCTACTGGCAATTTTTGTACGTCGTGCTCCTGCATCGTGGCCCGGCCCAACACGAACCGATTTTACTTGGCCTGCCTCGATACGCGTTGCGAGGCGGTTTTACTGGCACACCTTGCCAAAGCAGAGATCGTGCTCCCCTTATCGTTGGATCTTCCATTAATATAGGCGCATGCGTCCCCACGACATCTGTTGGTATGACTCTGTGTTTTTAGGTAAGTCCCGAGCGGTTACGCCGAGGACGCTTGATATTCACCCCCTTTATAAAGGGGCCGAGGCCTATCCCTCTTTTCCACCACTTTTGCGCCTTTTTGCATCTCGAGTTCTAACACCCGGAACCCAAGCTCAAGCACCTCGGATTCTCAACCATGCCCGGATCCAACCCTCAAGGCCGGTGGGTGGCCTCCTCGGTCACAAAGGAGGACATTGCGAAGCTTAGGGAGGTCAGATATCTGACCGCCTACATCAAGCACAGGCTTCCTGCTCCAGGGCAGGTCATCCCCACTCCCGAGCCCAACGAGAGTGTCATATTTGTTTCTCACTTTCTCCGCGTCCTGGGCTTCACCCTTGATCCCTTCGTGAGAGGGCTCATGTTCTATTACGGGCTAGCTTTTCACGATCTAGCTCCGGACGCCATCCTCCATATCTCGTCATTCATCATGGTGTGTGAAGCTTTTCTCCACGTCACTCCGCACTTCGGCTTATGGCTTAAGACCTTCAATGTGAAGCCGAAGATGATTGAGGGATGATACGCGGAGTGCGGAGGTGCGGTAATAAGCAGGAATGCTGACGCCCCATGGCCAGAGGGCTCCTTCCCAGAGGTGTCCGATCTATGGCAGCGGAGGTGGTTTACATCACGGCTCCCAGAGGCACGAAGTGGGTGGCTGCCCCCGACTTCCATTCAGGCCCTCCTTCTCAACTGGCGTCATGGACCAATATAGAACGGGATTGGGGGTTTGCTAGCGATGTACCAACACTGTGGAGCCGTATCCGGGAGCTTCTTGAGCGAGACATTAGCCTTGTCAGCATAATTCAGGTAATGCTAATCCGATGGATGTTGCCGTGCAAACGCCAGCCTCTCCGGATGTGGGAGTTCAATCCGGAAGGTTCGCGGACTATTATGCACTTCTTCGGCCTGACGCTCGAAGAGATGTGTAAATTATTCTTCGGACCACAAGTAAAGTGTCACGCCCAATATGCGACCCTATCCAAGAGGAACTCGAAGGTACCACCAAGGATAGACCCGCATATTGAAACGCTTTTGCAAGGTGGATATCATTACATCAACATTACATAATAGATGGGGATACATACAAAAGGCACACAATACCACACGAATACAACATCATCTTACATAAGAGCACCATCCGACTACGGATGAAACACAAACAGAAACTCAAACGACATCCACCCTGCTAGCCTAGGCTGCCGACCTGGAACCTATCCCCTGATCGAAGAAGAAGCAGAAGAAGAACTCCAAAACAAGCAAACATCGCTCTCGCGTCATGATCATCACATAACCTGTACCTGTAACTGTTGTTGTAGTAATCTGTGAGCCACGAGGACTCAGCAATCCCATTACCATGGGTATCAAGACTAGCAAAGCTTAATGGGAAAGGAAGGGGTAAAGTGGTGAGGTTGCAGCAGCGACTAAGCATGATATGGTGGCTAACATACGCAAATGAGAGCGAGAAGAGAAACAAAGGAACGGTCGTCAACTAGTAATGATCAAGAGGTGATCCTGAACTCCTACTTACGTCAAACATAACCCAAAGACCGTGTTCACTTCCCGGACTCCGCCGAGAAGAGACCATCACGGCTACACACGCGGTTGATGTGTTTTAATTCGGATCTGGTGTCAAGTTATCTACAACCGGACATTAACAAATTCCCATCTGCCACATAACCGCGGGCACGACTTTCGAAAGTTTAAACCCTGCAGGGGTGTCCCAACTTAGCCCATGATAAGCTCTCGCGATCAACGAAGGATATACCTTCTCCCAGGAAGACCCGATCAGTCTCAGAATTCCGGTTTACAAGACATTTCAACAATGGTAAAACAAGACCAGCAAAGCCGCCCGATGCGCCGACAATCCCGATAGGAGCTGCACATATCTCGTTCTCAGGGCAACACCGGATGAGACATCCTACGAGTAAAACAGACCTTGAGTTTCCCCGAGGGGGCCCCACAGTCTACTCGGTTCGGACCAACACTTAGACAAGCATTGGCCCGGGGGGGGGGGGGCTAAAATAAAGATGACCCTTGGGTTAATTACTCCCAAGGGAAAGGTAGGTGGTGGTGAGGCAAATGGTAAAACCAAGGTTGGGCCTTGCTGGAGGAGTTTTATTCAAAGCGAACTGTCAAGGAGGTCCCATAAATCACCCGACCGCGTAAGGAACGCAAAATCCGGGAACATAACACCGGTATGACGGAAACTAGGGCGGCAAGAGTGAAACAAAACACCAGGCATAAGGCTGAGCCTTCCACCCTTTAGCAAGTATATAGATGCATTAATTAAATAAGAGATATTGTGATATCCCCAACATAACCCTGTCCACCATGGAGCAATCTTCAACTTCACCTGCAACTAACAATGCTATAAGAGGGGCTGAGCAAAGTGGTAACATAGCCAAGCAATGGTTTGCTAGGAAGGGTGCAAAAGGTTAGAGGCTGGCATGGCAAATTGGGAGGCTTGAAGAGAAAATGATAGGTAGGGCAGCAAAGCGATAGAACGAAGCAACTAGCATAGCAATGATAGTAGTGAGATCCAGGGTAGCGCTCATCTTGCCTGAAATCCCACAAGGAATAAGAACGAGTCCATGAAGAAGATGAAGCCACGAAGACGAACCAAGCGTAGACGAATGAATCCTCACGATCGCAACGAAACGGGAACTATCGAGAAGAAGCACACAACATGGTAAACACACCACACATAGACAAGACATGATACACAACAAGCATGATGCATGACAAAGCTACATGAGGCTACTCATGGCAAGAGATGATGCATACAAGAGCAACACATCAAAACAAGTTTAAATGAGGCCGGGAACAACATATAACAATCCCGGTAAGTCCTCGTATGCAAATTTCGAAATTGGTCCAGAACTGAATAAGCCTTAAGTTCAAGTAGTTAAACAGAAAGTTAAGATGCACCAAGATGATCTACACGAAATTCTAGTCAAGTTACATATAAAGTTCATTTAGTTCGGAGCTACGGTTTAGAAGATATGAGCAAAACAAGTTAAACATGGCATTGATGCAAAATGCATGCAAACATCAAGCAAACACTCCAAAACTTGGATGCAACATGATAATATGAAGCTACATGCAAAATCAAGCAAGTTTCATATAGAGCACACTCAAAACGGAGCAACGGTTCAACACAAACACAGTATACAAGTTTAAAGGACAAGCTGTCCAAAACAGCAACTAGGCATATTGCAAGTACCAAAACAACATGCTACAGCATCTCAACGTAATAACAAAAGGCATGGGAATGAAGTACAGGTAAAGCATGACAAAACATGAACACTGAGCTATCTCCAGAAATCACTAGAACATGCTCAAAAACACATGGCAAGATTGCAAACAATAACAGTTTCAGTCATTAGCAAAAATAACATCAGGTTGCAATGTTTAGAGCTATCAAACAACATGCTACAGGAACTTAACATGGCAAAAAAAGGCATGGCATGAATCTACTAATATCATATAACAAAAGTCCTCTACTGACCATGAGCCAAAAGGCACAGAAGATAAAATGGCACCCATGTAAACATGGCAAATAATATGATAGATTCAAACATGGCAGGAACAACAATAAGTAGGCATGTTGGTGAGCTTGATCCACTCACCACAGAGCAATACATGGCATGGAAAGGCAACCAACAGTAAGAAGACATGTTGATGAAGCTAAACATGGCAAGAACAAGTTCATAGAGTGCATGGATCACTAGCAACAATCATGGCAACATTGAACTTAATGTTAACAGGCTGACAGCAACATTATTTAGCAAATTTGGAGCAAGATAACAACATGTTACAGCAGGCTATAAATGCAACCAGAGGAATGAATGGATATAGCAAGACATGTATAACAAATCATCCTTAGTGAACATCTCCAGCTTATGCATAGAATGACTTGTAGCAGCAGGTTTACATAGCATCATGATATAACAGATTCAGACTAGCAAAGCAGCAACAGCAAGTACCCTACTTAACAAGCTCTATGCACTCAGTACACAACTCACAAAAATACATGGATAGCAACCCTGTGAAGATGGCATGACATAGTTCAAAACACATGTAGACATCAACCTCATAGGATGCACACATCAAACATGGCAAAAATGACAAATCACCCAGTTATAACAGTTTCAGCAGGTTAACATCATATAGCACTCTTGCGACAATGATAAGGGTATCAAGATGGACCCAAATAAATATGGTGCAATGGAACAAAATGAAGAGCATCTCACAGCGAACATTTTGATATATAATGCACGCAAAACGGAGCAGTATGCATGGAGTTATGATACGATGAACAGGGGTCCAGAATGTCAAAATAATCGGGGACTTAAGTGGAATTTTTGGGGTCAACCTTGTGGATCCGGATCTGGCACGGTTTTCGAAGATGGCCGGAGTAGTCGCTGGAGCTCGCGAGGGGAGGCGGCCGGAGTCGAGGGAGGTGGCTGGAGAGGGGCCAGGGCGCCGGATCCGGGGGCCCGCGAGGTCCAGGGCGGAGCGGAGCGCGACCGGAGGCGAGCTGCCTCGGGCGCGGCGAGGATCCCGGGCGGCGGGGCCCCGGCGAGGTGGGCCACGGCGGGGAGGCACCGGCGGGGTGAAGGCGGC
>NC_057813.1:220049705-220052526 GCF_018294505.1 Triticum aestivum | reverse complement strand
GAAGAAGGCTAGGGTTTCATCCGGGAATTTGGAAGGGGGGGGGGGCGTTTATATAGGTAGAGGGAGCTAGGAGAGTCCAAATGAGGAGCGGTTTTCGCCCACACGATCATGATCGAACGACCGAGAGCATGGAGGGGGTTTGGATGGGTTTTTGGGCCACTTTGGAGGGGTGTTGGGCTGCACACAAAAGAGGCTTTTTACGGTTCCCCGGTTAACCGTTGGAGTACCAAACGACCTCCAAATGGCACGAAACTTGACAGGCGGTCTACCGGTGGTGTACCAAGGCTGCTTGGAAAACCTCGGGCCATTCCGAGAAAGTTTAACACCCTCTCACAACGAGAGGCAAAAAGGGGACGCTGGAGGACATAGGAGTGCCGGATTGCAAAACAGACAACGGGGAAAATGCTCGGATGCATGAGACGAACACGTATGCAAAAAGAGATGCACATGATGACATGATAAAATGCAACACGCAAGCAAATGACATGGCAATGACGGCGAATAACTGGCAGACACCTGGCGCATCGAATCCGGGGCGTTACATAAAGTGTCCATATACCACCGAGGATGCGGGCCTAAGCTGCAATCGCCCAGATACCCAAGTAAGTAACCCAGAAACCGAACACTTCATCTATTTTTATCATAGTCATTATTCTGAAAACCCTCCGTGGCCAGGAGTGGCTCAGCAAGGCAGAGAGAATCAGGTGTCCAGCGCCACTTCCCGAAGGCTCGCCAAGTCCCGCCATAGCCAAGATGCTTGGTCGTGTGCTAAGTAAAGTGCCCTCAGGGAAAGACGAAGGGAAGAACAGACAAGCAGAACTTCACACATTGCGCATCCAAACCGGGGGAATTGCTACCTTCCCAAAGGAGGATAGTCGGGGAGGGGAATCTAAGGCCTCCTCCCCTTGCGGGAAGAAGAGGGCCGCCTCCGAAGACTTGAAGACGGAGGTGCCAAGACAATGGAAGAAAGCTTCACCAGGGGGCCCTGCCCCGAAGGGCGTCCTCACCGTGCCATGCTCGCCAACGGGCCGGCCCTTAGCCGAGCTGTAAGTTAATCGTAAATACGAAGGTACTGCTTCCTTCTCGGAGAACAATAACCAGGATCCATTCTTTGCAGTCCGGCTAGCAGCTCTTCTCGACAGAGTTTGTCTTCGGGGGATCTCCTTCCGGAGATGATGGATAGTGAGACCCCACCAACCTCTCCGCCTCATGAGGCGGGCGACCCCGAGGTGTCATCACGGAGGAGTCCAGATCTGCCGAAGCCAGAAGCTAATACTTCGGTCGCCCTGAGACCGGAGCGTTCGGCTTCCACGGGGGGCGATAAGAAGGGTCCGGCACAGTTTGGCGTCTGGCCGGACATACTGACGGGCCTTATGGAGTGAGCTGCTCTCTCGGAGGAGCATCGTTCATTAATGAGCACGGTGCTCGAGAAGATTTCACCCGCCACAAGCGGGTTGAATGAAGCCTTTATGAGCCTGCTCAGAGGCTTTGAGGTATGTAATGAAAATACATAATTTTTGGCTGTGACGCACGCGCTAGGTGTGCTCCATATGGATAGTATCCCCTGAGACTCTGGTTGCCCACCCTAGGCGGCAAACGGAGGATCATATTGTTTAAGTAATGATCGCGCTGTATTTATGTGAAGGTGTCTAAGGATCCAGCAGTCGACCGGTCCGTTGAAGTTGCCGAACTAAGGAGGCAGATTGGAGCTATTGATGCCGATATCTCACTGGTGAACAAGCGGCTTAATGAGTCACAAGGTATGTGCTCTCCTTTCCTTATTATTTTTTATAGGAAAAACTGAGAGGGGCATAGTGCTAATGTTATATGCTTGGATTGCAGACGGTGCTGCTGCCATGGAAGCCCTGAGGGAGAAACTTGCCCTGACCATGGAACAGGCCCGGGCGAGCAATGCGGCTGCCCTAAAGGCGGCCAAAGAGTTGAGAGCCGAACAGGCTGCTCGTCGCCGGAGTGAAGACAAAATAGCCGAAATGGCTGTGGAGCTAGAAAACGCCGCCAACCGGTATGAGCTTCTCGAAAAAGAAAATTAGGCGAATAAGGCTGACCTGAAGAAGGCCCTTGATGCGGCCAAGGAGACGCGTTCCAACATTAGGGATGTGTGGGAGGAGCTTCGACAGGCCGGAGAAATCGCGGCTGGAAACCCCTATTTGTTGCGGATGAAGTTTTGAGATCTGAAGTACGCTCCTCTGGATCGACGCTGGAGTCCTGCAGACGCTTATGCGGATTTGGCAAAGAGTACGACTGATGCGGCCAAGTTTTTTGAGGATCAAAAAGATGATGAAGTGGAAAAGTTGTTCTGGTCGCAGTTCAGCGCTCCAACGCGCACATTGCCTTTGAGTGAGAGGATGGCTGCTGTGGCCGAGTTCCACAGGCTGTCCGGTCTTGCAATGCGGTCTTTAATAGACCATCTATGGCCGAAGGGGCCTAAGCCGGACAGTTACTTTGGTTTAGTGCAACAATTCCTTGGTGCTGTATCGTGGATCAATGCCATGAAGAGGTCGGCGTGCATAGAGGGTGCACGGATGGCTCTTGCCCATGTTAAAGCATATTGGACAGATACGGAGACCACCGTCGTTGCGACCCAGAATCCGGCGGGGGGCCCGAATCCGGCCGAGCACATCTTGGAGCAGGTAGCAGAAGGTGCTCGCCTAATAGAGGCTCAGTGCTCGAAGAATGTCATGTTCGAGTGACAAATCGTTTCATTGTAAAAACAATGTTATTTTAGTTATGGAGGCTTATGTTTATACTTTTCGCCCAAAAGTGTTATTGTGACTCCTGTGCGGCCGTTATACACACACAC